>NC_084996.1:14738856-14873856 GCF_963854185.1 Sardina pilchardus | reverse complement strand
AATTAATTTCAATCGGAGAGCGTATAGGCATAAGTATCTTTCATCAGGTCTATGAAAGGGGCTTGCAAAGTAGTTTATGCAGTGCCACACAAGAGTCCGGGTAAACAGGAGACCTCTCAGAAAGCTGGAGTCGTCCTGATTACTCCCATAGGAGACATTTTAACTAGTGGACGTCTAATGCCAGGTTGGAATGTAACGCAATATGAGCACAGTCTAAGACATGTCCTTTGAAGCTCTGCACACTTTGTGTTGCTGTTGCCCTATTTTACCTGCTAAGATACCATCCCAGATTAAAAGAAGACATACCAGCCAAACGAACACCACCAGACAAAGCAATAATAACGTAGGCTTAGCCCAGCTAATGACATATAAACAGCTGATCTGCTGTTTAGTGGCATGGTGATTTGAGCAGACTAGCATAGTGTTAGTGAGGTCCAGTGATCAAAGGAGTCGTGGGGGCCAGCAGGACAGTTGCCATGCCGTATCTCCCAAAAGAGTCTACACAGGAATGCACATTCATTTTTTCCTTCTTTTTTCCTCTCGCTGAATTCATCAAACCTCTATGATGAGTTTCAACATAAAAGTGTCTAAGGATGGAATGAGAAGGTGGGGGGTTAGATTAATACTGAATCTTTCAATTAAGAGATAGTGAAAGGTTTTGGTTTTGAAATCAGCACAACCTCATAGAATCAAAAGGCTTTATCAGGCAGATATGGGTGCGCAGGGGATCAAAGAAATTCCCTGACAGCATGGGTGCCGTTCGGCTGTGAGGGCTCACCCCTACTCCCCCACCCCACATCAGAGCAGGGATGGACTGGGAGATAGGAACAGTGAAAGAGAGCATCAACAGTCTGTCTAGAAAGGGTGTGTGAAAACCACCCATCGCTGCCTGTGTGATATACATTTAAACTTACTAGATGTGGAACAGAGACAACCCAACTTAAGGTCTTCAGCATCATTATGATCAGCCTGGCACATCATTGAACAAAAACAACTATATCAAGAAGACACTATTAGGACTCATTTGTGTAGCACTAGTTCACAGAGATGACTCTAAAGCTACAGGAATATGTTCAAACTCATATATAAATTCAATATTATATATACATTATATTACACACACACACACACACACACACACACACACGTGTGTATATATATATTAAACCTGGCACCATCCAGTTCCCACTATGATTCTTAAATAAATTAATCTAAATAAAACCTGTCTATATCACTTTTTTTTATATTCCCGTAAAAAATACAGAAAAAAACATCATATGACCTAGGTCATCTCTGTTCTCAAAAGCCTCTTTGTGCAACACACACTACACTATGCCTCCAACCTATCTATATCTATCTATACATATACATATACATACACACACACACACACACATATATATATGTACCACCCCATCTGTTTTTGTATTCACGCTGTGCAGAGCTTTGATTGACTGGTCTGACAAGAGTGCCCGGAAAATCCATCAAAAAAATCAATGTATGGCAATTACTCTGATTCAGACAGGGAAATGGGGAAAGTGGAGATGGTGGACAAAAGGCACCCATGTGGCTGAAGATGTGTCTCTGCTTTAAATATCACTCCAACGGCTCTCCCACTTCACCAATGTGACAGCGGCACCTGGCTCGCCATGTTGTAACAATTAATTAGCAGTCACTCCGATTACCTGGCCAAGTCCTGCGAGACTCCGTTATGAGTCTCCCACACTAGAAGTGGGACTGGGGGTGGACCACCCAAATCCTCAAAGAGCCCGTTTGTGTTGTTTCTGTAAATGATTTAAATAGCCACAGCTCTGTGTTTCTACGGGAACAGACCTTTGCAGGGGAGCTGCTAGAGGGCAAGCAAAGGCACTGCAGCCGCTGACAGACAGAAGCTGGGTATTACTGTTTCATCTGTCACCCCTCTTATCAAACCGAAGGGCTACTTTTACCGTGTAGTTTCTGTGTCAACAAATAAGAGCCAACTGGTGCCGACAGAGTACTGGGAGAATAAGGGGAGCCCCGGTGAGACCCTGTGGCGGGGATGTTATTGTTGTCTTAACTAATCTTGGCACAAAGTCTTTAAACCATACTGACCTCTACCAAAGCCTTCTTTCTACCCTTATATATACTTGGCTGTTCAAAACAATGGCAATTTATCTATCCAATTTACAACAAAGGTTCTGCAACTGCCCACATCCAAACAGATCAATCACTGATCAGCGCTGTGTTCCTAGACGATGGCTCTTGGAGAGTGCTGGGTTCAGTCTGGCGGTTGTGCTTGCGGAGGCAGTGGTTGTGGGGGGGGGCAGCAGGATACTGATTATTGAGTTAGCCCAGCGGCCCCCGAGAGGCGGCAGCGCTCACAGACACACGCTAGACTCCGTCTGCGAGCACTCGAGCTGGAAGAGCAAATACAGAGGGGTCGGGCAAACACAAAGCAACTGACCGCTCCCTGAGGTCCAGACAACAAACACAAAGCAACTGACCGCTCCCTGAGGTGCAGACAACAAACATAACACCTCTTCACTGGCACAGGCACAAATCAAATCTTCACAGACAACAAACCAGCTCAGGGAGAAAGTCTCCAAAGTGAAGGACCACACTATAACAGCACACACTTAAGTTCACTATAAACGAGAATATATCAACACTTTCCAACGTATATACAAAGTGTGGTGGGCATTACAATAGTCAAAACCCATAATTATGGGTTTCAGCACTGAATCCCTAACAGAGTGTTTCCTGTCACAAGGCAGTTAATTTGACAACTCACCAAACGTCTGCACTGCAACAGGCAGGCCTCTTCAGATGAATCAAAACGTCTTTGGTAGAGCAATGCCAATGTCACCAGGGCAATCCATCTGATCTGTCCCTTAAATATCTTTAACAGTCCATCTTTCAAGAGAAAATGAACTGGATCAGTTGATTTTAACTGAATTCCACAGAGGCAACAGTACAGTGGTGTTTTTCTAAGGAAATAGATTTATCTTAGCCCATCATGCCTCCTGCCACATCTAAGAAGTACTTAGGCTGAAGTCTGCCAAACGTTTCAACATTAATTACCAGACGAAAACCACGCAGGCTTTAAAAACTATTTATCTTTGTGTCAAGTTGTATTCTGAATGTTTTATATGGAATATTGTAGATCACCGTTAGTTTATCCAGATCCCCCCCATTTGCCTCAATGCATCCATGAACACTATGAAAGTATGAGGACAAGACCATACACTGTGCATCCATTTTGTTCTAGCTTAAGTAACACAACGGTGACAACACCTCTGTTTCAGGTTATAGAATCTCTATGGTAAGGTGTACCATTTGTTGCCACTGATTTGTGGTCTCTCAACCTTTTCCACAGCACATACCCACATAATAAGTTAACCAAGAAGTATTACGTGAGACTGCCAACCAGCAGGTGTCAGTCTTGCCAGAGAAGCCAAGAGACACTTGACTTGTCACCAGATAGTTCACCCAACAGACTATTTAAATCTTGCTATGCCGGTCTAATTTCACTACAGTGAGTGCCCTCCATTATGGAATACATTCTCCTCATAGCCAGCAAGAACAATAAGGGAATTGTCTTGGAACTAAAAGTAGGAGGTGCAGCCAAGGTCATTTTCCGTTTTGAATTACGTTGTTTAAAACAAATTGTGAAACCACATGTTCAAATATACATAGATTCTAACTAAATATTGATGGAATTCTCCATTTTAACATGCTGCTGGGCTATAGGATGTGTATTTTTGCTTCTTATATCTGTACTAACGGCTTTAAGAAAAGGCTCTGAGAGATGGATCGGTTACGTCAGTCTGATTAATGATTCGAGTCATATTTTCCTGCTAAATTACTCAATCTGATCATTAGTAGCTGCATTTATCTAGATAGACAGGCGAACAAGAAGGGCTTGTAATTTTGACGTTACATTAATATTCTTTCTGTTTAATTTGGGTGTGAATGACATTGAAAAATAGGTAGCGTAATTTGGGGAATTCTGAGCCTTGATAAATGACCCAAAAGGGCCAAGAAAACGTCTCCGTCTTACAAGATTGATATGCTCCTGGAAATGTTCTGCAGAATCCAAGGGGGACATTCAAAAACATTAGACTAATGTCATACATCATACACATCATTAACGGGAAGGGGGGAAAAGATAGTTAAATTGTCTTTAAGATGTATTCAAACAAATACATATTATTAAAAAATATATTTTTGCAAAGTAATAAACCTGCCAAGAACCACATATCCAGCAACTTATTTTAAAGTGACTGGACTACCACGCTTAAAATATTTGGACTATTCAGCCTGTTCAAGTATGTGTGCAAACTGTCTTTTCGTAGATTCTCTGAGCACTGACAGTAGTGCATAGCAATGCTGAGCTAAAACAAACTGCTCCATACAGAGTCATCCCACATAAGAACCATGGCACCAGACCTATTCAGACAGTCTTAATGGCTAGCTCTGTGAGAATCCAGACCGAGCTTGAATTCCTTCCAGTTTTTGTGGGACTGCTTAATAACTGTAGAATTAAACTAATTACTAACACAGCATTATGGCAACTAACCAGACATAAAAGCCCAGATTTCAGACCCTGGGAATCCTGAATCCTAGATTCACAGACAGTTTCACCCCTGCTGAGATGCATAGGACAAATAGTATGTATCCCAGGATTTCTTCAGGTTTTTTTACAAAGAACTTTTAGTTTATGGGTATGTTTAATGGAATTTAACAAGAACTTGAATAATGCAACAACAACACAGTAACAACAACACATTACATTTATATGCCACTTTGTCTAGATACCCAACACCAGGCGCAATCGATGCATGATGGCTGTGCATTAAAAACAACTAACTATGTATATGTATTATGTTCACTGGAAAACAAACTATCAGATTTTTCAAGATTTTTACCTATACCTACCCATTTTAACCATTCCATATCTAGGAGATGCTTACCAAACTTGGGCTTCTTTCAGGGAGACTACATTTTGGAGGATCTAGGATGATCGTCAAGTGACTACTGGAGCACTAAGGCTAAGGCCAAGAGAATAAAAGTTTTTGTTTTGTGTCCAAAAGTGCAACATGAGGCTTTGTTAAGTATCTCTTCAAAAAACAACAGATTTTTTTGGTTTGTGGGTTTCCCAGCGCTGGTTGCCAGAGCGGAGGGGTTGAGTCTCACAAGTGAGACAAAAACGTATGACAAAAGAAAGACACATGCCAGATTTGAAAACTGTCAGTAATTCTGAAAGCAAAATATAACATACTCATGGCTTTTGAAGAACACTGAGATGATCCCTAAGATTATCTCTACATCATATGTTTGGAAGGTGTTCAGCCGAAATCCAGAAGGGCGCACCTCTTTCCTCACTTTGAAATTGAAGTTCAGAGCTCCTCAGGTCAGCTGATCTGTGTCTTCATATCTAGAGCTCATTTCACCGTTCGACAATTTCCGCGTTCTGTGTTCGCAAGAGCCAGGGGTATTATGGTCCCCTTTAAGCAGACCTAAAAAGTGACGTTACATTTGAACTGAACTGCTTGCCGATAGATATCCCACTATGACGTCTTTCCTTAAGCAGACAGGAACTGTTCGAATTTTGCTTCCATAGAGATGCATTATGTTGCTCTATCTTGTCAGTAATGAAGGATCTTTGATTTCACCTAGCCTGGTATCAGCAGACTTTGGGAATGTTTCCAGTCCTAGCATTTTAACAAACTATGTTAACTTTGAAATCATTGGTCCAAACTAACCAATCACATTGCAATTCCTAATGTTACTTACTACTTTGCATAATTGATAATCAATCGCCTAATTGATGACTTCCGCAGTCAGGGTATACTGTAGGCTTTTTGCTTTTCATGTCTTCTGACTGCATTTTCTTGATGTTTGCCGGTGTTGCTACTAACTACCTTTTTACCACAACCACTTTTGATGCCTTTGTGTCTGATGGATATGGATGAGTGGGTGGTTGGGTGCCAGACTATTATCTCAGTGAAATGAAAATGAACTGGAGATACTGGAGATACAGGTTATGCTTCTTCTGAATAACTTTTTATCATGCACTCTCAAATTTCTCAATCTCTTGATGCCATTTCCCATCATTCTGAATCTGGAGAACACATAACAGGAATGTGGTGACAGGTAGGTATCCACAACACTCAGCACTAAGCAATGACATGAAACCTGCTCCCGTCATTAATACCCCTGGCTCTGTACTCTACTGTATCACTGCTGATTATGTTGACTCAATATTGTCAACTAATGCAATGGAATAATAATGATGCCAAAATATCTAAATCCACATCACACTCTACTGATACACCCATACCAGCCAATACATAATATACACACACATCTAATATTGCAGATATTCAGGCTTCAGTCTCTGCACTATTGGTGCTTGTCTTACAAACAAAAAACTAAGACAGCAGACACGCATAAATCCTGTTATCATTTCTTGCTTCTGTTGTTTGTGGCATTAAAACTGAGTTTTCATCAGACCTTGTCAGAATTGGCCTCTAAATCAGCCTCTACCATAAAATAGCTTGTCTTTGGTCTTTTGACTGTTTATTATGTTAATTGTTTATGGGTCCCTGAATGACCACTACGCATCAGAATCCAAACACTGGGTTTTATTGAGGACTATACTTTTGAGATTTTTACTGAATTCCTGCTCAGTTCACAGACAGGTTTACTGCTGGCCTCGTCCGACTGGTGCCAAATAACAAACATTTCTCCTAAAGTTGTTTACTATTAAAAAGTGTTATTACCTCAGTGGACCTCTGCCCCTCCTCCCATTCCCTCTGCTGCCATCACTGCCGAGGCAGCAGGCCCACAGTCAACACATTGTGTCCACCACTCGCAGGCCCCATCAGTGCAAAATAATATTCACCTGGAAAAAATAGGCTCACGTCTTAGGGGCGTTGACACTTTTTGGGTTGAGTGGCTCAGTCATTTAGCTTTGCCTAACTAGGTGACTTCTTGTGAAACATGGTTCATCATTTTGAAATGTATGATTATCAAGGCATATATTGTTAAGACATTGCAATTATCAACGCTTTTAAAGAAACTAAGCTCCCTGCAGATTCAGTCAATTTCATTTCAGTTGAAGATGTTACAAAGACAAATCATGGGGAAAAAAGTTTTTCGGGATGTTGAGAGATCATTATCAAAATGTCACACTAGGAGCCCTAATTTAAAGCAAAGATCCAGACTTAGAACAACCTGGGGTCTATTTATGGTTGCTAACAAGTTCAAACATTCATTTGGGTTGCAAAATGACATTAATTGGAGATGTTTTAAGCTAGACCACCGTTACCATTAGCAACAAAATGGTTTACAGCCTGTAGCAGCAGGCATGTAGAAACATCAAAATGAAAAGCTATTTTCAAACCACTGACAAGGCTCAAAAAGTACAGAGAGGTAAAAACAAGGGCCGGGTTTCCCAAAATCATTAAGAAGCTCCTAAGTCCGAGTGTTCTTAGAACATTCTTACAACGCTCCTAAGAAGTTCTTAGCACTTTAGAGCTTCTTAACAATTTTGGGAAACCCAGCCAAGGGCTGTTTCTGAAGGAAGCGCATTACCATAACCTTACCATCAAATCAGTGGGTGCGGTCAACTTCTTGTCGATCAGCAGGTCTGGCTAAATATTACGATACAAACATGCATCACATTCAGCCAGATCTGCACAACGCTGGAAGGTGAAAGCAGCCAATGATTTGAGGGTTGTTTAAACTCCGGATAGAGCAAAGTTAGCCCATGAGCAAAGTACGCATGCATGAACAAATGGCATCATGTGGTTTGAGATAGCTTTTAGCCTTGCCGTCGCTGTTTCTGCATTAAGTCTACGAATAGATTTTGCATTGTTATTACGTTTAGTTAGACTTTGGACTTTGCACTTTGCCCAGGATTTTCATTGGGGCCCCACATTTTCATTTTTTTCATTGGAACAATGCAGAAAAAGTTAAAGAAAACATACTTGCTGAGGTGGCTCCGATATAATTTCACCACAATCCACAGTGTCCTGGCTTACACCAGTGTTTGCTTCTCGTCATATTCAATTATTCAAATCCACACAAACGTGATGTCAAACCTGAACACCACAGAGGCAGAAAATAAACATTCACCCGATACAAATTACGGCATCTGTCATACCTTAGTAAACACCCCCCTCGGCTCTGTCTGTGTGTGTGTGTATGTGTGTGTGTGTGTGTGTGTGTGTGTGTGTGTGTGTGTGTGTGTGTGTGTGTGTGTGTGTGTGTGTGTGTGTGTGTGTGTGTGTGTGTGTGTGTGTGTGTGTGTGTGTGTGTGTGACTTAGTGCCGTATTCTTTTGTTGCTAGGGCACACAACACTGTCACTGAATGGTGTCTGTACGCTGTCAGGGCTCCTAGGGTTCCACCTTCTTTGGTCGGTAGCCTGAGCAAAAACAGTCATCTCCTCATTGTGCTGAGGGGTAATGACATAATAAGAGGTATCATGTCCCAAAGGGGGTTCATTTAATGACATTTATAGGAAGAGCCAGAGTGATAAAGCAGCAGAAAGTAATCACTCTAAATGGCTGCAATCAGACATTTTGCCAAGACTTATATTTTGTGGGTTAAATATTTAGAGAAGAGACTGGGAGGAAAAAATTACTTGACGTTTTCACGATTACCAGTAGTCTCAAATAACCTGCTGGAAAAAAAAGTAGCTCCACAACGTCACTGTGTGAATAGAGGAGAGCAGGTATGCCCCCTTTTGGTGATCAATGTAAGAATAACTCTTGCGTGACTAAGTGCAGAGAAATCGTGAAAAAGATAGCTTGGGAGGGGGGGGGGGGGGGGGGCAGTCAGGCAGAGACAGTGAGAAAGAGAGAGACAGACAGAGAGAGAGAGAGAAAGAGAAAGAGAAAGAGAGAGAGAGAATACAGATGCTGCTACTCTATACCCTAAAATGAAATGCATCACCTATTTCCAACATTCACGTTCTGGTCTGTACTGCTTTGTCTCAGACTGGCTGGCTGGCTGGCTGGCTGGCGGGCGGGCTCACTGACTGAGCCTGCAGCGCTGATTACACTGATAGACATGCAGGAATCCTGCGCCGGCTGCCAGAAACCACAGAACGAAAGGAGAGGACCCCGTGTCTGCCCTGCGCTCAGATGTAAACACCAGTAGCCCCTCCAAGGAATGCAGGGCTTGTGTTGGCCCAGAGAGGAGGCGAAGGAGGAGGAGGAGGAGGAGGTGGTGGTGGAAGTGGAGGAAGAGGAGAAGGAGGAGGAGGAGGAGGTGGTGGTGGTGGTGGTGGTGGTGGTGGAGGTGGAGGAAGAGGAGAAGGAGGAGGAGGAGGAGGAGGTGGTGGTGGTGGAGGTGGAGGAAGAGGAGAAGGAGGAGGTGCCAGGCAGATCAACAAAGACCACAATTATTTTTAATGAATGCAAAGCAACAGCAAGAAAAAGCAAATAACTTGCACAAGGCGTTTTTGCTTGTTTTATTTTTTACCCCTTTTGAGAAAGATAAATGGTCTCTACATGCATGAGAACAAACATGCAGACTGCACAGTTAATTTGGGCTTAGGGAGGTGTTCATTGCAACCATACCATGCAGCTGGCAGCGAGTACTAATTATGCACCTCCAGTCTCCTGGCAGGCACCGCTGTCAACATCTCATGTTGACATTTTGGTGATCCAAGCAGTGAATTAAAATAGCTGGGGAGAAGTAGGAGCTAATTGGTGAAATATCTTTCTCCCTGAATCCAAATTTGAAATCCTCAACCTTTTAGAGTTTAAGATAAAGCAGGAATGGTGATGGTGGTGGTGGTGATGGTGGCGGCGGAGGTATGAGAGAGAGGAATATTGTCCAGTCATGGGGCTAATGCCATGCCAGCTCCATGTCTGACCCAGTTCAGCACCTCAAACTAAATACATACGTATTTTTAACTCTCTTTTCCGTGTATTTAGAGCCTTTGGTTCAATATGTCTTTGTCGGAAAAAGCCATTTTTCAATCCTTTTTGTTTAACAGGACCAGTAACTCACACGTGCATTTCTCCTCCTCTCCCTGAATGAAGCACTGTTTCGCAGAAAGATTGATAGATGGAAATCAAACATTATCTTTAACAGCTATGCCGATCCAAACTGCACCAACAGCCCCCAGACCCCAAATGTCTGCCATTCTGGTGACTTCCTAGTTCCATGGCGAGAGAGTGCTGGAACAATATTTCTGCTCTCTGTATTTGCTAAGAGGCTATTCATTACCCTGTGCAGCAGACCCATAATGTTGTTCCTGGGTAGTCGAGCTGCACTCTTCCGAAGACCGGAAAGTCTTCCACCAAAAGTGTTATCATTCAGTGTTTGCTGATGTGGACAAGCATGTTTTCTAAAACAGACAAAGTCAAACAGTGTATGTTTTGATGGCAAACTCTGCTGGACCTTGCGTCTACTTTGTGCCAAGTAATTGGGGTGTGCTGGGACACATTAACAGTGCTAGTAAAGGAGTAACGAAGCTTCGTCAAACAGATGGGGATTCCTTGTGTGGCATGCCTGGGGTTCCATTCTGTTTGTCTGCCACAAGTAAACACAAGCCCAAAAAAGTAGCCAATACGTGATGGTGGATCTCAGACGATGATGGATCGTATGTGAAGGTAAACGGCAATATTCATGGTAATATTCTTTACACTGTCATAATTTGTGTGAGAGACTATTTGAACACGTCACATATTTCAATCTCTAATTCTAAATCAGTAGTATGGAGTGCTTGAAACGTTTAATACCAGGAACTATACTGACATTGTTCTACAACAAGTTCCAGTGCAATCCACGGATCCATCATCAGCGCAACATATAAGTATAGTTGTCAGGCATGCATTGACTTGGCAATGGCGATCCATTCCAATTACAGACTTATACAGGAAGGTGTTATATTCTTTGTGCTATTATGGGTAGGGGATTTCCCACAGTGGGCAATGAACAAGCAAGCCTATTGATGATTACACAACATGACGCAAGATTCAACAACCATACACAATTGACAATTGTCACAGTTGATAACATGCCAGGTGTAAAAGGCTCTCCTTCGTGGTACACCCTGCACTGTCAAAGAGGCCAATCAATAGCCAAAGTTAATCTAAAATTAATCTCTGTACACAGTTTTGTGAATTAACAAAGTTGAAGCAGGTGAAAAGGGGAATGAGAAGGAGAGAGCGGAGGGATAACTCTGAAACCGAGAAAATGAGGCAGAAATTGGGCTTAAACATTAAAAAATGCCAAGGTTAAAGCAAAAACAACAAGGCAAAGAAATGCCAGACTGGAACAGAAGATGTGGAGAGGTGTTGAGACAAACAGGGAAACACTCTCTGTGTGTGTTAAGGGAACTTAACTCTTATCTTGCCAATGGACCTTAAATACTTTGTTTGCCAACTGAATTTAAAGCCTTACAACCTTAAAAAGCCACTTCCCTTGTAAACCAACCAAGGCCCACAACATAACACGCAAATTCCCTTTGATTTGTATCTTGTGAGGGAGTGAAATGCTGGCTCTGTTAGAAATAAATGAAATAATAATACTATTGGCTTAATGGGTTTATTTTTTTGGTTTTTCCTCTGAATCCATTTTTTTACCATCTCAGTCCCCTTTGATTTTGTAAGTCCTCTATTTCAATAGAGACAGAAACAAACAGGTTATGCAAAATACTCCTCATTTTCCAAAACATTTTGTTTGGACTCAAATGAAACATGAAAAATGAACTGGCAGAAGAAAGCCTAAACTCAGTCATGCCAACTCTAGGGGTCTCGGGAGCAAAGAGCATTGGATGGTAATTATCCACAATGCAGTGATCGTGCTTATGAAAATAATTGTATAACCCCTGATCCAGGTCTTTTTGGAAGGAGAGGCTCTGACAGGAGTGGTTGCTAAGCAGCCACGTGTGAGACTGCATGTCTAATTGAGTTTAATGCCCTTCATCAGAATACAGTTGATTTGCACAACAGCACACTAAATCACATAAAAGCCTTATTCAGGATCAAGGATTCCTATTCCCACTGTGTGCTCATATCTATAATTGTAATCTATTAAAAACACACAAAAGGGGAGGCTGAACAAATATATTTCCAAGCAGAACCTCTATTTTGTTACCCCTGGCAGACAGAAAGGCACCTGAGAAATTTGAGCTGACATTTAGGAGAAGCAGGAGTCCAGGAGAAGTATATCACTTTCTTAAGCTAATTAGTCCTGTATATTACCATACCAATCAAAAGAACACCCATCTCAATACAATGGCGGGCCAAAACATATATTTGCTTTCCATCTGTGAGACTGCTGACAGAAAGCCAACAAAGTGAACCTGATGTTATCCATTTGAGGAATTCCAAGGGATAAAATGTTGTGTAAAAATAGATACTTCTGCCTCTGATTTTCATCATCAACCTCATTACTTGACTCTGCCCAAATGATGGTAAATCATACAATGCTAACAGTGGCAAAAGAGAAGACGCACATGGTAAAAAAAAACACAGTTATAATTGATGCTGTAAAGACATCCATCTTTAAGCAGCTCCCTGACTTGATGGATATGCTCTCCTACACCTGGCAATTAACTACAAGTATGGACTCAACCCTGTTTACTGTTAGATTTCATCACAACCAAATGTATGAAGCCACTGTTTCAGATTTGCCGCACCCAACTCTAACCCATCTCTATTCAGGAGAATTCAATTGAGAGGTGTTTTCTCTGCTCCACCCGCTAATTACTGCCAAATACCAGTTTGCTATATGATGGGGTAATAAAACAGGTCTGCCTGTGTTTTGAGTTACTGATGTACAGGCTCTTAGATGAGGGACAATGTTCATAATAAATTAAACAATCCTCTGTTTGTCAAAGGATGTCACTCACCATTTCATCTCAAGATGCTGCACTCTTCTGTTCAGCTATGGACAGGAAATCACCATCGTGTCCACTAGGGGGAGATAAAATTACCACATTTCAAGTGGAATGTTCTGTACTTTGTTATGAGCCAAATAAATGGTCACCACATCGAAACAATTCCAACTACAATGAACTATTCTATCTTCCTAGCATGCATCTGGTTTTCAACTTATGTATTTTTTTTTTTAAGCTTTAGGGAATAACTGAGGAAGAACCATTGAGGAAGGATGAGCATATGACATCATTAAAAAAAAATGGAGGGCTGCTTTCATCCTTTCATAGGGTGCCTCTCATTTGGGATTTTATACGTCTTCCCTCGCTCCTCGGGCCTCGATCCTCACTGATCGACATAAAGAATGATGGGGCGAAAACAATCTAGTCTATCCAGTGTTAGTTATAGATCAGTGGGAACGCCCCTCGAGGATCGAGGATCGAGCATCGAGGATCGAGGAGGCATGTTGAGAAGCACCTATATTGTCTGCCACCTAGGCTACTCTATGGGTGCCTCTCGTTCGTCTTTTAAACATCCTCCCTTCCTTCCTCGGTCCTCACTGATCTACATAAAGAATGATGGGGCGGCAGCAATGGGATAGTCTACCCAGTGTTATTTATAGATCAGTTAGGAACGAGCCTGAAGGACTGACCATCAAGGATCGAGGAGAGAGGTTGAGAGGCACCCAATGTATCTACAATGAGGATCCTCATTGTAGATACGAGGATGAGGATGGATGTATGAGGATGGAACTGATCCAGCTGGAACACTAAATCTGTTAAGGGCTTTAAAATTGAAAATGATGCTGTGAACGGTGAAGTGCCCTATATGGTCAACATGAACGTAACCATTGACACCATCTATGGCGGTAAATGACAGGACACTATGGTCTGGTTGTCAAAGTGAGAGGTGTGGGGGCAAAAGTCGACCCATGGGCAAACTACTGTATTGTAAAGTAGGAGTGAAAGGAAAACGGAAACTACCACAAATTCATTGTTTCCACAGTGAGCTCCTTTGTGGCAGAAGTGCACTCATTTCCCGACACAGACTTGCTTTCTGTGAGAGAATTCATCTCAGAGCTCTGAAGGTAAAAAGCTCAATATAGTGGGAAATGCTTAAAGAAAAGAAAAAAAAGAAAAAAAATCTAAGCCAAGCCCTAAAAGTGTGCATTTCATTATCCATACTTATTGCCCATAGATATATATCTATGCTTATTGCCAACAGCAATTTCAGGCGGAGGAAGGTTGACTAAACGTTTGAGTAGGCCCATACTCAGCAGGCCTCTGCTTGCAGCTTCTATATTCATGGGTTTCATCAGGTCCCACACAGGTGTCCAAAATCAAGCACCTAGATTATAAAGGCAGACTGCAAGGTGCTTGATTAATACCCTGTGGAAAGGGACCTGATGAAACCTATGAATAACTCAGGGGCACTAGCCTATAGCCTACCACAGAACTCTTCAGTGAACATGGATACCTGTTCAACGCTGTTTAGCTTTACTGCTCTTCCTTTATGTGGAGAAAGTAACTTGAAGATTTGTGTTAACATCATGCCATGTTTGGCAATCTCTCATTTTTCGCGGAAGAGGCGTCAAATAGCCTACATTTTCAGGTAAACACAGGCACCACGTATTTAGAGGAATTTGGTTGGTTCAGAATATTAAACGTTAGCCTACACTAGTTTGGCTAGGCTAAATAGGCCTTCAGGCCTACCAACTGCATACCCAACTATTTTAGGCTAAGTAGCCTAAATCATTGTGTCTGAAGAGGCCCACAAGACGGACATTGGTCAAAAACGCTTATAACAATAAGAAAGGATCTCCCTCGCATTTTGTAAACTAACAACCAGGTGATTTCAGTCGAACTTGATCTGAAGTTACGAGTTAGCTGACCTGAGTCTACTCAACTGACCTTTCAGCTTGTGAAGGAGTTGACAACGTAGGTTCAATCCTAATTCTCTGTTCGTAATTGTTTGGTTTCGCCTTGCCCGTCGTTTGGGTTGTTGTCGTGTGGCTTTATGATTGATAATCATCTCCTTTCTGTGGTTTCACGCATTAATGTGACATATTCCGCAACATTGCATATATCAGACACCTGGCCTGTGGGACAAAACTTTTGGGCGCGCATCCTTCTTTAGGCAAGACTGCTGCGAGCGCGTAATGACGTAAACTAGGCGCCAGATGGCGGCTGTGCACTAAAGTTGTACCACAGAAAACTGAAAGGGGTCAGATGTACTAGACCAGGGGTAGACGACCTGTGGCCCTTTATAGCCTCTCTAGTGGCACCCTGGCTTTAACTAAAAATGTAAGCTATAAAATATCACTAACAATTACATATACGTTAAGCTTCAATCTGTCCCAACACATTAACAGTTAGTGGAAATATCACTGTACATTATGCACAGTATTTCATATGCCTGAGACAATAGAGATGCTTAAACTGATTTATTTTAAACGGTTCCGATAATTTGCGGCCCAGATTTAATATTTTTTTTCTGGTTTAAAAAAAATGGATCTTTTCAGAGAAAAAGTTGATGACCCCTGTAGGCTACTACAGTGACAAAAGTGCTCATAGGTAGGATTGGACAGACACAAAGAAAGACGAACCCTTTTGAAAATGTAGTTTTGCCTAATGCACTGCATCAGCCAACAACAGGATCTTTAATACCAGCCCTACAGTGTAACATTATTACACCACATGAAGGTAGCAAACCATAGAGGTGATACAAAAAAAACATGAATTCATCATCTCCCACTGCAGCCACCTGCAGAAGTTGTACAAGTGATTTTGTGAATGGAGTTGAGTAGGAAAGTCCTTTGTTGCAAGTGCCCAAAATAAATTAATTCATTCCAGCATCTTAATATAAAGTGTTTTGTATTGCATACAGTTTGTCTTCAGAAAAGTAGCCTACAGCACAATCACCACCCAAACACCTTGATTTTTCTCGAAAGAAAACAAATATAGGGTTATCGATACACCATTAAGAAAATGAATGATTTCCAGTGCAAGATTGTTCAAGACAAATCAGAAAACACAGTTGCAAAATGGCAAGTGCAAGGTTCAAATAAGATATCCTATAACATAACCTACATGTAGACCGATGTATCAATCAATGAAAAAAAAAAATCCTTAAAAATCAACAAATAATATTCTACAGGATGTCATCAATATATTGCACATTAGTAAATCCTTGTGTGATTTTATGACATGAACCAGAGGGTAGAGAGACATGAGTATGACATGAACCAGCATTCTTCAAAGTTCAAGTGATACATTGTGTAAAATGCTAAGACTACCCATCATAAAGTACAAATTGACCCCTTCAGCCCCAAATTCATTTTGTTTGCCGTGATTAAAAGCTCACCAATGCCCCTGGACAAGATCCAAATCCTAAGAGGTTCACCGCGGTACAGAGGGACGGATAGCACACAAGATAAGATTCCATGCAGAGAATCTGTGTATTTTTGCAGCCTCGGGCATGTCATTTTTTGTTCTTGCAGTAGTTCTGATAGTTGTTGCAAGCCTTCTGCATGTCAGTGAGGAAGCCTGGAACACCACTCTGAAACAAAGAATACAAACATGTTTAGCAACTATTTCCAAGCCCTAAGACGCCGTTAACATTCACCATACAGCTCTAAGTGCACTGACCACTATCTCAGGATTGAAAAGTGGAAATAAAATGGCTGACACTGTAAATGTAACCTTAACACGGCCAGGATCAAGATAAGTCACTTCTTTTAATTTTTTGCTGAAATATATGAACAAAATACTCATTGAAGATTTTAACGTTTTAAAGGATTTGTTTGTCTAAAAGTTATCACAAATAACTGGCTGCTGAGTGACCACAACAGAAAGAATTATCAGTCTTTCCTCCAGTCAGATGACCCAAAGTAACACAACCTTATTTGTATGAGCACCACTGTTTTTGTTGGATTCATGCAGGGGAACATAACTTTATATGATCTCACAAATGCACCCATTATCTATTAACACAAATAAACTTATTCTGAGGTAATGAGACTGCTGAGTCAGTCATCACAGCGCTCAATGCTGAACCCAAGTACACTGCGTTCCATGGCTGAATATAAAGTACAGACTTCACAAGATTATAAAATAAACAAACCTGAATGAAAATATTTATACACTTCAAGTTCACAAATCAGCGGCAGTGATAGCCTGTCATGCTAATGGGCATGTTTCTGGTCAGTTGCCCTGCCCATCACACTGACATTAAACCACATTTTTATGGCTTACTGCCATCAGAGAGCTATGAGGGGATGGGAAAAAGCTGTGTGGGAATTAAAACTGGGCATGGCAACAGTGACATAAAAACACGTTTGGAATATTTGATCCAATGTTATGTAAGCATATCATGTTACGTAAGCCTATTGTAAAGCTATCGCATCACTGTCAGTCTCCACAACTCAACAAACCAAAAGACATTTCCATCAGAGTTGTGTCCATTGTTTGCAAAAGGTAAACAAAGTCCATCTTCATGTGTGCCCTACAAAAGACATTCTAAAATGTATGAAGTACACTCCTTACACAGAGTAGCCTACCTAAAATAGTCTAAGCAATATTTTTAGAAAAAAACAATATTGACAAAGTTGCTTATTCTGGTAAACTTCCATCTGCAGTGCTGGGGTTGTTTCCAGTAAATGAGGGTGACCAGACGTCCCCGGTTTCAGGGAACAGTTTTTGGTTGCCTGTCCCCGGGAAAATACAGAAAAGCTACCTATGTCCCCGTTTTTTGAGGATAAAACTTGTATGTATTTCAATCAGATTGATAGTCAAACTGAAAATGTCAATGTATTTTTTTCCCATATTTTTGGGATTATGTCCCTGGTTTTGGTCTCGGACATCTGTAATGTAAAGTTAATGTAAAGATAACCTTACCTTAGCAGCCCAGTTCACCAGCCAAGTTGGTATCATGCCACCA
Organism: Sardina pilchardus; assembly: GCF_963854185.1. Taxonomy (NCBI): domain Eukaryota; kingdom Metazoa; phylum Chordata; class Actinopteri; order Clupeiformes; family Clupeidae; genus Sardina; species Sardina pilchardus. Next base: position 14,856,033 of record NC_084996.1, on the reverse strand, counting down.
GGGTTATCAAAGTAGTTCATGAAGACTATCAGGAGAATCACAAGAAGCAACAACTGTTAGTTAATCCATTTTCAACATAGCATTTTTGTTTTAATTCTGTGTCTAAAGAAGACACAGTGATGTAAGGCTTGCCAGGTAATGCCGTGTTACCTTTAGTGCCACAATTACCATCGCTCTCTATAGCCAGACTCTGCTTGTAGTCTTTCACTCTAATCACTCCACTCTTCTCCGCGCACTGAGATACTGAAGAGCTCCTGGCCAAGATCACCCAAATCTTTCTTCCATCTATATCAAGATCTTTACGTCCCCTCACATAGATATACTGTAGTATGGGTAGTCAAGGAATATAGCAATTTACAGCAGCAGTGCAGTAGACAGATTATACTTGTTATTGTAAAGGGACATATATGAATATGATGATTTGACATTTTTCTTATGGAATCCTAGAGGAAAAGAGGAGAGGGTCATCTTGGGTCTGTCTATCCGATCCGAAGATGAGACAGTCCTGCTTCTCTTCAGCTTCTGTCTTTTTCCCTTTGGCTGGCTCACTAATGAGACATCTCGGTGTGTGGGATCATGTCTGTCATCCCATGTGATGACTAGGATGGGCTGTGGAACAGATGTGGAAGTCTTTCAAGGCCCTGATTTGTTTGCAAAATATCATCCAGGATAAACACATGTAGAGGACCGTTGAGATGCAGATGGCATTATATACAGAAACCTTGTCCTTGTTTTGTTCCAAGACTGTAGTCGAAGAAAATGTGTTCACAAAGATGACCAAAAGTGGAGCAGATTTGGCTGAACACGTTGCAATTCATAACAAATAGGTTAACAAAAAGTACTGTGATTGAAATGGTTAATGGCACTGACAGATTACAGGGTTCTTCAAGAAACACATTTAGCAAGGATATTGGTGATTGAGAAATATTTCTGTAGGATACATCTCTGTTCGACAACGGGAAAGGATATTTCACTTCCCAATAAATTGCAGACTGCCCATCATAGTTTTTTTCAGTAAGCTCTGTAGAAAAAACAGAAACAAGAGTAAAATATCAATATCTAATTTAGGTCTCAACAAAGACAGTAGCTCCATCCATAACTTGTATTTCCTTTTTATAAGGTGTCCATTTTACCCCTCATAAATTAAAAATCTATACATGGACCTGTCTGGTAAACGCTGGTTATGTATTTAAGCGTGGTTCTACAATTGGTGGAAGACCCGTTTAGAGCCTTTCTTGCCAGAATCAGAGTTCTGAATGATTTCAAGGCTGACAAGGATGAACCATTTTCTTTCAAGTCTTTCAGGCTGTTAAAGCAAAACATTTACTTAGTGCAGAATTGATGCAGCATAACAGATAAACATTCGCCATCGCCATTGTTAAAATCTCATATAAACAGTTGTGAGAGCCCAACCACATGGTATGGTGCTGCTTTTGCCTCATGCACACTAAAAATATAGACCTGTTGTTATCCACAGTAGAAGCCACATGAACAGAGTAGGCAGAGCAGCACTCAGGTCAGCCTGCACATAAGACATTTATCCTGTAGAATGTCAGGCACGCAGCTCCAAGAAATTGATGTTTAAGGTCTGAAGCCTGTCTTCCCATACATTGTGTACTCTCTCCACTCCCGGGTGATCTCAATGGACCCCCTCTGAGGAGTAAAACCTCAGCGCCCACTGATCTAAGGAGGCAGCTTTCGTGTCTGGGCCGAGAGCCTCCTGGTCCTCAGCCAGCACTGAAAGGGCCCAAGATGTAGCCTCTCCAGCGTAACAACAGGCATTGCAGAAGCCAACATGCCTGCAAGGTGTAGCAGCACGCCATACAGCGAACAATCGGGCTGGATCTGGCACACATCACCAGTCCCTATATTTTGCGAACTCTTCCCTCAGTAAGGCACGCTCGCCCAGTGGTCAAATCTAACCAGATACCTATGAAGTATGTAGACTGGGTGCACCAGTGTGCTCTTCTCGATTATCTCCGCCAGGCCAAGAGCAGAGGCGTGTGGAGTAGTGTCCGAGCATTTATGCTGACAAGATCTGGGCACTCTGCACAAAGCAGCAAGTGGATGTCTGATGTGCACAGCATACGAAAAGGCAACTGTTTTAGATAAATGCTCAAGCGCTGCAGGTCTAATATAGGTCAACTCCCAACATCTTTCTTGGACAATCCAAAGTAAGTGGAGAACACGCCTCTGCGTCTGGGGGTTTGTCTCCTCGATAGCATCCTTATGCAGGAGTGATTGTATTTCTGAGTGTAGTCCAGAGTTCAGAGTGGGCTGGTGGCACGATTGAAGGCGACAGTCATTTGCAAGGGTGTTGAGGACGTTTGGTTGAGGTGCGCACATCCACAGAACCAATAATCCAGGTGCCGGACAAAAAGTGGTAGACAATGTAATTGATTGGTCCGCACACTGGGTAAGCTCCAAAGATACACTTTTTATTTTTTATTAAGGCAACGTTTCGATCCTACAGTGGGATCTTCCTCAGGCCTGAGTAAGATCCCACTGTAGGATCGAAACGTTGCCTTAATAAAAAATAAAAAGTGTATCTTTGGAGCTTACCCAGTGTGCGGACCAATCAATTACAAGGGTGTTGAGGACCCATGGGTTGAGCCCCAGCACTCTCAACTGTTGAGCAATCATGCACCCTTCAACCAGGGAGGGCAACCGTGAGCAGCCTGCTCGTCCCTAGATAAGGAGGAAGAGGGCCTGCCAAGCATTGCATGTTGAGCAAACGTATGCTCTGCAAGTCTCCAATGTGGTTATTGGCCAGCTGTGTTAGATGGGCGTGGTGGGTCTGCAGCACTTGAAGATAGTCACCTGTTGCAGTTACGCCAGGGAATGGGCGTTGGTTAAGACTTGTGCCGGGCTGCACCAGGAGCTGGGTGCTAGCACATGCAGTGACAGTGTAGTAGCGTGTTTAGACAAGGCAACGATGCTGGAGTCAGGGGGTGCCTCTCATGTAAAGTTTATACGTCCTCCCTCGCTCCTCGGGCCTCGATCCTCACTGATCTACTGTACATAAAGAAAGATAGACGAAGGGATAGACTATCGTTGTTGCCGCCCCATCATTCTTTATGTAGATCAGTGAGGATCGAGGCCCGAGGAGCGAGGGAGGACGTATAAACGTAATATATACATGAGAGGCACCCAGGGCATTGCACGTTGTTGAGTAATGCTAGCTAGTGCTAGACCAGTGAGGTGGGTCTGCAGCACTATAACATACTCACCTGCTAACAATAAACCAATAATTCCGTAACAATTTAAAGCAATTTCTGAGTCGAAGCGAATGTCAGCTGAGGTAGCCAGTTGTTGGGAGATATTGCTACTCCGAAGATAGCTGTTCCACAACCACTTTAGCCCTAGCAATGTTCTGTTCTCAACAATGGTGAGAATGTGAAATACAATGATTGCATTATATCATCTATGTCATGTCACACGTCACAAAGTGGCAACTTATATACAAGTTCTCAGCAAGAGATCCGGCTACGCACAAGGGGTTTGACATCAGCTACACTAAGTCTAAAGACAAAGAAATAGCATCTGCAGTGATATAAAATCTCAAAATTTGTCACATGGTCCTTATACTGCCAAACTTTTACTAGTCCTTCCCTCAACGGAAGAGTATTTTCTAACAGTCACGGTGGTCCTCTAGATGCAAACACAGACAGGAAAAACAACTGGAGCCGGCTGAGGCGTGTCAGTTTAGCAAAGCAGGGGGAATACCTTTGGCAAATAAAACAAATCCCTGAGACAAAAGCCACTCAAACATTATGATGCGGCTCCTATATGAGTCACCTTGTGCCGTTACGAATTAAGGATGAATTTCAAATCAGGACCATGAAGTCTACTTGCATCTTAGACTTGCAATTTAATCTTCTCTTGGGTGTTTGTAAATGAAAATGATGATAAAGCGTGAAATCCATTACAAAAACGCAGGGGAAATTACATCTAGATTAAAACTGGACAGTTCAACAGTGCTTAGACATATCCTCTGTTACACTACTGTACAGAAAGTGTGGATGCTAAGAATTAGTGCAATCTAAATAAAATAAAACACTTAAAAGGATTAGATTTAGTCATATGTTTTAAAAAAACATATAGGTGTATGTAGGTCATATGCAATCTACTCAAGGCTACAACCAATACAGGGGAGGGGAGAAAATGTAATTAGTTCAGATGTACACTGAAGAGGACATAATTATGAAAACATTAACTCTACTGTACTTCACTATCTATAGCTCTACATCGCTATCTATCTACAGTATGTACTGTATCTATCATCACTATAAGAGCTAAATCTTGTGCTGCACTAGAAAAAAAAACTGGATACAATTGTAGTTTTATTTGCAAATAATGAACCACAAATTAAAATAATAATATGGAAATAATAGCCTATATGATCACTACATCACATCATTTCCTTTTGGCCTAAAGAAATATTTCACTACACTACTTATAACACTGTTACATTATGAGTTGACATGAGATTACCTGTGAGGTACTTGGGGTTACTGCCAGCATGAAGTCACAAAGGATGAGAGATGTGACATGTGAGAGAAGAGACATTTCATACAGTCTATGCGTGGGATTTTATTTCACATTTAAAAAAAAAACAGGGGAAAGCTAAGGGAGGGGAAAGGATAGAGAATCTGAAGAAAATGAATAGCAGTGATATGGCATAAGTGTATCTGTGTCAACTCCAAGTATTTGTTTCTACCAACTATTTATTGAACCACGACACTGAATTTCAGTATGATGGCAACACTGGAATTCCTTAATTATTTGCTGACATATGAGATAGTATAATGACATTTTGATTTTGTCTATTTCTGTTCAACTACCATGACTAAGGTGTAATCTACTAAATCATAAAAAAATACTGGCATTTTTAATTAACAATATATTTCTGCAGATTCATATTCAGGTGAAAACCCTTCTTTTTATAGAACATGGCCTACTACTATAGTCTTTCAGTAATGCAGCCTTGGAAAATGTGACACAGAAATACTCCTCGTATTACCTTTCACATAGCTGTCCCATTGTTTCCTGTAGGCCAAGTCCATGTACACCTCGGCACACAGGTCTGGAGGACAGTCGAGAGAGCCAGAAACTTTGTACTCGTAGAGGCCAGTTTCCTATGAAAACAAGAAAGTACTTCATTCATTCTATCTTCATCTTAAACAATATGAGGTCAGACATCAAGTAAAGGACATGATGGCAGTGCATCAGAGAGCACCAAAATTCCCTCACTGTGCCTCATAATATTATAGAGAACCAGATTAATGTTTTATAAATAGTTTCACAATCAGGGTTGGCACCTGACATTTTCCAAATTGATCTCTGTGTAGGCCCAATATTTGTGATTATGTTGGCGCTGTCTCCTAATGACTAGACGTAAGAGCACCATGAAAATAAGAGCAAAAATACCATTTGTATGCTCATTTTCATCCTCAAATTGACTTTGCCTTTCAAAACTGCACCACTTCAACAAATCAAGTTGACAAAATGTTACCACATGGCAGCTGTTTGAAATACTCCAAATGAAATGTGTGGTTTTGTGACTGCAAAAAATACTTGTTATGAAGGGTGGCAATACTTTTGACCGTGCAGTATATACTTCCTGCGGCATTTTAGTGGTATTTTGTGTTGAATTTGGGGAAATCAATTGCTGTGTTAGTTGCGTTGAGCTATTGAAAATAGCCTGGTTTGGTTATTTCATCAAAAAACCTTCAAAAGTGTGTGAGGTTTGCTCAAAAACCAACCAATCCTAAGGGGTGCCAACAATTTTAGCTGTGACTGTAGTGTATACACTGGGGGAAAAGAAAAAGAGGCTTTGTCTCAGTTACTAAATGAAATGAAACACTCATGTTATTTTTTCAAACACAATGTTATTACATTGTACTGACCTAATTTATCCAACAGAATCATATTAAGATCATTTTGAAGCACCTAAATGAACACATATGATGCCTTGGTGTCACCATGTTCTCATGAGCCTTTGCTTTGCAAGAACACTGAAATAATCACGCAGCTAATAGTGTTGGCAAAAGTTTTCACATGAGTTTTCTGAAAGAGGATTATCCTTACACACCAGTAAAATTTGGAGCCAAGTTGTATTGTGTTTTGAGGTGAACCATGCTTTGTTCCAACCATGAGTGTGTATTGAGCATGCTGTGAGTGGTTAAAAAATACAACTGAATAGTACCTATGAATACTTCAGCGCAATGAGGTACAATTTATTCAGTATTATGCAATTTCAAACTACCTTCAGTATTAAATTAAAGTTATTTTCTTTAGCATAATATGAAACTTATAATACTGTGGGTGTATCTGACTGTTTACTCTCAGTGCATGTCACATTTATAACACCATCACGTTGAAATGACATGAATGATTCCTGTAGGCCTGAGCCTAATCAATTGCATTGGAATACTAGATCAAATTGGGACAGCAATCAATTGAATGCCCAGCATGAATCAATTTTGTAAACTCAAAGAGAAATGCTGCACCAATTCTAGACATTTCATTTTTCATTCAATGCGTACATATAACAAAGCAAAGAAAAACATAAGCAATGCTCATACAGGCCTAGGCCTCTTTCATCCCTATTGTGAAATGTACAGTACTGCATGGATTACATAGGCTATCAGAAATGGATGAAAACAAATCAGACAGAATTCCTTCAATACTGGGTCATACAAACTGAGGATAGGCGCATCGTCAAATTGAGCCACGGGACCCTGGCTAGCACTTCCTTAGCTGGCTAATGCTGCCTGCAACCCGCAACCACAGTCGTCAAATTATGAACCTTTTCGCAAAGTTTTATCGGACGGAGCGCGTCATCACATCAGCGCGTCACTGTAACAAGCGTGCTTCCGATTCTATTCGTCAATATAAAAAAAATCACAAGACCATACAACTATCATTCTACAGGACTACTAGTAGCAAGCTAGTGCTAACAGTAATTGTGGCAGGCTAAACCCGTCCATTCAGCATCTAGCTTTTCCCCTTAACTTACCTGATTTAGGCGTCGATATATTTTCACTCCCATTGTCTCTGTAAACAACTCCCATCCTTCCACCTGCGGCTCATCCAACTCTCTCCATGCCGCTTGAAACTCGTCCTCTGTAAACTGCAGTGACATGATTTCAAAGGTGTGCAATGTTGGATCATATGATCAATGACTGACCAACACCGTAAGAACTGCGTCAGCGACACTCCGCGGCATTCCAAGCCGATGCCAGGACGGATGTGATCTGCGAGCTATATTTTGTCGTCTTCAGTGCAGCAAACATGTTGTGTGCCATTTAGAAGGGTTAAGGGATCTCCCTGGCTGCCCACAGTGACCTATCTGTTCTGTTTTGTGGTGTTGTGTTGCCTTGTGTTTATTCACTTTTAAATACGCGAATTCTTATTCTTGGCCACATTGCCCATCTGGAATGAAAGACGCAGAGCAAAATGTGCGTGCGTATTTATTTTAGGCCTGCAATGTACATGCATTATGGATATACATACTCCAATCAGAAGCTCAAAGGCATCTGGTTGACCATTGACCAAAACATTTCAACAAAGCTTTAACAAATATAGCCTCAATGTTTTGTCATCAGATGGTGTCCATCTCCATTCAGTGAAACTGGCTACTGATGAATACACAATTGGAAATGGCGACTCCAATTATTCCAATTATAGGTCAGAGGTTATTTTTTTTGATAGGATCGAAAACTGACATGGATGCAGTCGTTCTTAAGCACAGTGTTTCAACTAGGTATCGTATAGTGTGTGTTTTCCCTCAAAGTTAGTGATTTCATAGGCTACTGCTACGAATGGGGTGATAATTGATTGCGCTAAAACAGCCCCTACTTCCTGTGCCCAATGGAAATCTTGTATCTCTTTTTGGGAAGGGATCACCAGCAGGAAGGAAGAGCATAGACAACACCCCATATCACATTACTATGTGTCAGAAAATCTGACTTTGAATTGGCTGAGGGGCAGGAGTAAAATAACACCCAGTACTTGTGTTTCACATGGCCATGGTGGGGGCATTGGCTGGACCTTAAATAAACAGCACCCAGTGGTTGCCCCGGGTTGCAGCCACAGCAGCGACTTGGTGGGTCACATCACATATGAATGAAATAATTAAAACAATTTCAGAATGACCGTATCCGTCCAAAATGGAAGGAAATTGAATATTGTAAAGGATAGATTACATTTTTATTAGTTACACATTACATGCTGTAATGTTATTTTCTTATGCATGCATCTATCTGTCTATCTATACATTTGCATGTGATGTAGCCTATCTATTTCCCCCATTCATTGTAGGCTACTTACACATGCAGTAGAATGAAGCTTTAGTTTGACCAACGGTAACGCAAATATGTTGTTGATTAGACTTGGTTCATGCAAATGGCCTGGACCTTCCCTTTTACAGGAGTTTTCGCCATTGTTTTGCAACATTGAACTTGTTTTGTCAGAGTGAACAAGTCACCCCACCTCCGGGGTCTCGAATACTTCATAAAATGTGTATCTGTATGAGCTATGTGCAGTAGAGCAAGCCGCTGTCGCGCATGAGGAAACTCGCTGTGGATATCCAATGAATGGGAGTCAAATTCCACCTCCGCTAGTCTCTGGTTCAGCTCCAGACGAACTTGGGTGAGACTGTGCGCAAGACGTCCTAAGTTGTTCGCTCCGAGTCTCTTCTAATAGAAATAGACTCTTTTAGAAATTCGTTAAAACAAACACACGGGAAAAGTTAGCAGACACATCACAGTTATCCCTCCGTGAACACAAGGAATCGCGATGGAAACTGTGGAAGAGGTAAGCCACTTTCCTGTGTTGGATATCATGTTACCTTAAATATGGTTTCACTCAAGCTCATAATCGTGCAGTATGTTGAAGCAGTCTATATTAGATGTGCTACAGACATTTTTAGAGGCCATGTCAATTTTTTTTTAATCAAACAGCCTGTCTTTGTCTCAGAAGGTTTTCGAACAATCAACGCTAAAGAAACCATGCTTTTTCTTTTTGAAAACGTCTACATAATAGCCGAACAGATGCGTCACTTTCTTGCAGCGGCAAATAGTCATCCTATTTAGAAATAATTATTTTTTTTATAAGATATGTTAAATAACACAACATATGTTCACGTACTTGAAATCCATATTGGCAACAGGCGCGGGTCTATGTAAAAGTCGTATTGTCCCATTGCTATGTTTGCAAACTTTGGTGATGACCAAACTGCTTGTGAAATAACTCATAATTTGGAAGGTGCTCAAATTTCACGGAGCAGATCGTAATGTCATATCCCGCGCTCTCTAGGGAATGTGACAGCTCGTGCTGGGATGAGAGCATCTGCGTCATTCAGACAGTTTTTGCCGTGAGAAGGGTGTGTGTGTGTGTGTGTGTGTGTGTGTGTGTGTGTGTATAAGAGTGCAACTGGAAAACCGCTTGTGTGCACTTGGAGTTGTGTTTATACTGTAAGATGGAACACCCACCAAAGCATTAGGGCTTAACGATGTTTCATCATTCTAACTGCAGGTTTGGACATACTGACAGAGCACAGCTGAGGACAACGACCTGTAAAACAAAACTTTCTCATTGCTTTGTTCTGAAATGCCAGAGGAACTCTCCAAAGACACAATGAGAGTGCCTGCAGCCGGAGATCGCATTCTAGCAGAGAAGACCAACAATAATGAAAGTGCCCCTGTGCCTGTTAGTGCCACAGGAGTTTCTGTGCCCCTGGTCAATGAAGTCCAGCTCACTGCAGCCACTGGTGGGGCGGAACTTTCCTGCTACCGCTGCACGGTGCCATTTGGAGTGGTCGTTCTGATTGCGGGGATTGTGGTCACCGTGGTGGCATACAGCTTCAACTCACATGGGTCCACAATATCCTACTTTGGACTGGTGCTTCTGTCGTTCGGCTTGGTACTATTGGGCTCCAGTGCCATATGCTGGAAGGTGAGGATGGAGAGGAAGAAGGAGAGGCGAAGGGAAAGTCAGACGGTGCTGGTGACCAACCACAGAAGCCTCTTTGCATGAGACCATATACATTTGACCTCCGTAGGAGTATGTGCCAAAAAGGACAAACACCATTTACAAGTAACAGAGAGGGAATGAGGAGGAACCAGCGAGAGGCAGTAAATTGACGTGGAGTGAATAAGGTGAAGAAACAGTGGTTGTATTCCTCTGTCCAGATGTTTCAACATCACTGACTGGTGTCAACGTGGTGGGCCTGGCTGACTCATCTGGCTCTTACCACAGTCCCATGTGAAGCCTCTCACATGCTGACAAGCCCTGGCTTTGAAGAAGCTGATGGTTGTTGCTTTCCTTTCCCCCGCTCCCTCCCTCCTCCCACTCTGTGTCAAAAAGACCGACCACATCTGGGCCGACTGGGAAGAAAGCCAAAGTGGATGTATCAGAATTAAGACGGAGAACCACAGCGCAAACCCATGGAGGGGAAGCTGCCCATTAATCCTCTGTTGCATCCTGTGGTTAAGGATTAATGGAAAGAGATGAGGATTGATATGCCAGGGAGGGAGAGGGGAGGATAAAGGGAAAATCCAAGAACAATGAATCATTCTTCATTGACTGTGCTACCTTTACATACACACCTCTTTTGAAGTCTAGCATTGGGTTGACACCCTCTCAGTGACTTGTGCATTCACCGGATATGGAAATATGGTACTAATAGTTACACATACACGAATGAGATGCTGATGCTGTAGTAGCTACATGGGCTGCAAGGAAAGTAGATTTTGATATTCACTTTGAGTGCATACTTACAGTATCCTATGATTGTAATACCAGACTCATGGCACAAATTAAAGGGATAGTTCGGATTTTAAGACACGAAGTTGTATGGGTTCCCTGTCAGCAACGTAGTGCATCAGCACTGACTTACCCCCGACAGCGTCCTGTGAGCCGAGATCCAGCCGGTTTTTGATCGTTTTTGATGCCGGACTATTTTCTTCAGCAAGTTTCTGGGGTCACGAAAGTAAAGTGTTTTTCTTCTCAAAACCATATGCGTTCAACAGAGTGATATATTTGCACCACAAAAACGTTGTCCAGCTGTCAGTAGCGCGCAGTGATAGGAATCGCGAAAAATAAGTAAGTGATAACGAGGTTTGAATTTTTCCTGGACAACGTTTTTGTGGTGCAAATATATCACTCTGTTGAACGCATATGGTTTTGAGAAGAAAAACACTTTACTTTCGTGACCCCAGAAACTTGCCGGACTACTTTCTTCAGCATCAAAAACGATCTAAAACCGGCTGGATCTCGGCTCACAGGACGCTGTCGGGGGTAAGTCAGTGCTGATGCACTACGTTGCTGACAGGGAACCCATACAACTTCGTGTCTTAAAATCCGAACTATCCCTTTAAGTGCTTTCCAGAATTGTATACTCATTGTAGTTGAATTAGAGTATTATTATTATTATTATTATTATTGTATTACTCAATTGTACCTGTCTCAGAAGTCTCAATAAGCACTTTTGGTCTATTTTATTAACTCCATCAGCATAATCTTTGAAATATGATAGATTCTGAATCAACACAGGCTGTTTGGTGTTTGCTAAATTTTGTAGTATTACTCATATTGAGGGTTATAAAAGTCTTTATCATTTTATTCCATTAACAGTTATTAATGTTGTTAGTAGTATTATTATTGTAACTACTATTGTTATTGTCTAAGTTCTGTCTTAATTCAGTTATTCAGTCAAAGTGCAATATTAATATAACTTGTTATTTAGTCACAAATTTAATAAAATATGATCTGAAATAATAGTTTTAAATTGTGTATGTATTTTACATGGACATTTACCCTCCTAAGCTGGGTAATGGGCGCAGTAGTGAAAGAGTGTGTTTTCATTATGACCAGAAATATTCCCAGGGAAAGCATGTGTGCTATGAGCATCTTGTACACCTTAGAAAATTCAAAATCGCTACCTTGCTGCCATACACAAATAGTAGGCCTACATTTTATTTGAACAGCCCTTCTTCATGTATTTATGAGAGAGTAATGTTCTTTTGAGTCTATGTGTCATTGTGTGATGTAGCCAGAGAGCACGACACAAGTGAAATGGTGTGATTTTCGCATTCAATAATGAATTGAAGGAAGTGTCTCTTTCTTTTAGGACGTACATAAGTGCTTCCCAGTCCTTGTCCTGCAAACCATTGTGTATGTTAGCTATAATGCGTCGGCTGCCCTTTTTTTTTTTTTTATTGTGTTTTGGCAGTCAACGGAGTGCAGATTTTCTGCAGAGATATATAAGGACAATCACCTGTAGCTGCTGATAACTCGTACAGCGGAGTTTGTTCTCATGAAAGGGAATTTTACTTGTCCCAGGGTGCCCCTTTCACAGACCAACCACTTTTACATGTCTTAATACACACGGTATTACTTCACATCCTTTAAAACATTCCTCTGAAGTGAATTGTAGTTAATCATTTTTTACCAAAACCCATTCAGTAAATATCAAGTACATTAGCCCTAAGTTAATCCATCCCCCATAGGTAAAAGGACGTTGTGTTGAACTCTCATGCTTTGACTCAGTTTTAAATAGCACCGACGTGGAGGTATATTTATAGGCAGCATTTGCGTTGCTATGCATCCTTGTGACACCAGACACTACAACTTAATGGTTTGCTTGCGTCAGAGGAGCACCTACAACACACTTTGTCACATTTGATGGCTAACCTTAGCACGGGCAGAGGATCGAGAGCCAGCACCAAGGTAGACGGCGGAGTCATTCTGACACCTGACTCGAGGATCAAATGTTAATTACATAGTAAGACGTTTAAACATAAGAGTTTCCTCTTCCCAGATGCCGAGACACCAGGAGCTATGGAAAAGCTGCGATGAAGCTGGAAAAAGGAGTGACTCGATATGGGATTTAACAGGTGTTGTTCACAAGCCATACCCTCCTGCTGAACCCAGCAGCTCCTCGTGAACACTGCAATGCTATGGGGCACTTTCCCCTGGTGTTACACCCAGCTGTCTCACAAGTCATATAACAACACCCAACACTACTGTTTTTCACAATGATAGATAGATAGATAGATAGATACTTTATTGATCCCCAAGGGGAAATTCAAGAGTGAAATGAGCTTCCTGAAATAAACATTAAGATAATTTGTTTTTTTTTCCACAACGCTGATAGATTTGTTGAAAAGAAAAACAACAGCAGAGCTTATATTGCAAAATACAAAATGAAAGTTCACCTTGATTGACCTCTAATATTAGCAGAGCTGGCCATATTTTCAACATAGAAGCCATTCAGAACTTGATAATTCAGTCATTCCACTTTTATTTCGGTGTGAAACGTGATCGCATTTTTACATTTTTATTTGTGAAATCCTGGTCTTATACCTCCACGTTCTACTCCTCCTTTACAATAGTCTATATTGACTCCAAATGTATGAGACCATATTCCATGAGAGGCAACTGTTCATATGTCTGAGTCCGACACCACTGGGTTATTGCACCTATTGCGCAGTGTTATATCTGATTGACTCATGCGTGAGTCTTTTTCCTCCCAGTGAGGAATCTTCTAGCTGGGAGCTGTGGGGTCCCATGGGCCCTAAGCTGGAGCCGTGAGTTCACCGGCGAAGAGGCAGGCAGGCTGAACATGCGTCAGCACCCCGTATCCCCAGAGGGGTGGCCCATGTCATCACTTCCCCTGTAAGCCCCCTCCACCTGACATATTGAGAGTGCCGAGTCGGCCCCAGCCCCAGGCAGGAAACAGTGGGCAGGCCGCCAGCTTGTCGACCTTGACCCTCACAATGCTCAAGAGTTTTCACCACACACCTTTGCTGAGGGGTGGCCAAATAGTGTTAAGAAATCTCAGCCTACCCAGAGGAGTTCGGCTTTGGAACTGACTGAGGTTTCTCAGGTTCCTGACTTAACATCAAACTCCAAGGCAAACAATAGAGCCATTCTGTAATGTGGAGGTCCATGTTCTGGAACAAGATCAGATTTACACTGAGACTCTCATGGGTTACTCAGACTTTTCATCTTGGAACTGAAAAATGAAAATCTACCCCCACCCTTACAGTAAATTGAGTAATGTCTATCATACTGCTGGTATGTTAGCTTGTATAAACAACGTTTTTCACAGCGTTCCCTTGTAAACAAATTTGAATTCTGATTCATTGGGTGGGTTCATGTGTCATTCCTATTGCAACACTCCACCACAACCCAGCAAGATTTGTGACTGGAAAACATTTAATGAGAAGCAACCCTATAACACACTGACGTCAGTGTGAGGTAAAGCATGTTAGACACAGCTGTGCGGCCCTTCACAAACAGGGTCCCAAAAGAAAGTCCACTTGAAACATCTCCTTTCCATTTCATTCATAAACGGGTCAAGTCATAAATCTTGGCTTTCACGAGCTGTCCTTGCGCTCTTTCATGGTTTGCCAAGTGCTTTGAAAGAGGTTTCTGAGGTGTTGCCTAGCTTCTCTCTCTCTCTCTCTCTCTCTCTCTCTCTCTCTCTTTCTCTCTCATACACACACACTTTCACCATCTTTTTATCTCTTCTCTCTCCTTCTCTCTCTCTCTAACATAGGATCTTACCAAATAGTTTGTGCAGCTCTCGCAAAACTTGAGGCCAAAGCCCTTCGTATCCAACTTAGACAGAGAAGACACAATCAAACTTCTGCTGACACTCCTCTTCATGATAAAACACTTCATTAATTTAGTCCCACACTCCCTGTTTGTGGAAGTATAAACATCACTTAAATTGCCCATATGTAAATGGAGTATGTCACAGCAACATTTACAGAAACTCCCTTGTCAAGTCTCAAGGGCATACAAGACATTATCATTTCTTGACATTGTGCAGTGATTTGGAGGGGTGGTGGCAAAGTTCTCTTGAAACAATGGCTTTTTGTTTTTGAATAATTTCCCTACATTCTTAGCCTGTCTGCGGCGCTCCATTCTTCCCAGTCATAACAAATGACCTGCTCACGAGCTCGGCCTGTGATGACATAGACATAATGAGGGTGTGCGCACTGCAATACTGAAACAATGAGGAGCTTTTTGATTGAAGGGTTCCCGTTAAAATCGATGGACTTTGCCTTTTCCTTTTCTCCCTTTATCCATGCTTCAACCAGATCCACAACCTAACCCGTCCGCTCTCTCTCTTTCTTTCTATCTCTCTCTCTCTCACACACACACACTCTCTCTCTCTCTTTCAATCCCTCTCTTTCATTTCCATTCTCTCAAGTACGTAAAACACACACACACACACACACACACACACACACACACATACACACACACTTCCTAATTAAACCCAGGAGTGCACTGGTAAACTGCCTTTGCCCTTTGTTACTCTTTCCTCATCAAGACCTCTTTCAAGTTTTGTGAGCCTCAACCATCTGGCAAAGAAAAGAAAAAAAAGACCATCACACAACAAAAAGGGAAAGACGTCAAATCGGCATGAAGGGAAACCACATGGTGACATCCTATCATGGCTACGTTGTTGACTCGATCGAGTTATTTGACAGAAATGAAAGCCATATGCTATGACAAATGGAAGTTTACTTTAAAAACATGGGGGGAGGGGAGAATGTAGTTCAGACTTTGTTTGTGAAACCATTTCAGATGATTGCCAAATAATCTTTTTGTATAGCCAAATCCATTATTGCATTTACTTATGTTTTTCTCCAAACAATCAAACAATCAAAAACAATGTTTTTTTTTTAAACATTTGTGTCATTTGCTTATATGTTAATACATAAAACTTTATCTGGGCTGTCTTTTTCTAAGTGCATTACACTAAAAATATTTGAGAATTTAATGAAATACACTAACATCAGTGACGAGAGTGTCTTCTCCGTCTGTCACATCGGTCTGTCTGTTAGTTTCTCTCCCTAAAAGAAGCATAATCTTTCACAGCTGCTTGTGAAAACAAGAGAACAATAGTATGCTGACATGGTCCTCTAAGCAAAGAGTTCTGTTTTGTGTTAGTCTGACACCAACAGGAAAAAAACTTCCAGTCTGTTTACAAACCCCCACATCAGGAAATGTACCCTTAATCTGCAATTTCCCCTTGACACATATAGGAAACATCAGGGCGCTAACTAATTGCCAAATCTCCAGGTTTGCTCTTGATTTTGTGGTATACCACATTCCTTTCAGGGCATCTTTCCATTAACGAGCGAGCTTAATTGAGGAATTGACCATGGGTTTTCCCCTTCAAATTATAGCTGCTTGTGTAGAAAAACTATTTCAATGGTATACATTTTACAGTAAAAACGGTGAATATGCATAAACTGAAAGTTGTTATTAGTTATTAAGTTGTTATAAGCACAATGTTCCCACAAATTCTATGGAGTGTTAGGGTAGAAAATACCTTATATTTGAGTGCAGTATATCTTATTGTTACTATTGGAGTGTGGGTGTGAAGTGTCTCTGCAATAACCCTCTCTTGCACACATGCCAAAAAACATGTTGGCAAAAGACTTGTGGCCTATTTCCCAAGGTATATTTGCTAACTAACTTGCAGGGGGAAATGGAAAGGTGTGTCTGACACAGCTGCAGGGGTCATATAACATATAACAGTGATGTCATGGGAAGTAGCTTCTTCACAGTGCTCCGCTTCCTCTCAGCTGGCCTCTGCATGGTGGATATCTCGTATAGTTCAGAGTTCACGAGATAGCTCAAGCTCAGGGAAGGTGGTCACGACTAAATGTCGAAACTGGGAGCCTGTGACAAGAATTAATTGTTGAAAAGGGGAAAAAGTCTGTCAGCAACTTTCAATAAAAGCTTCTTTGCATTATGAATGAGTCCCTTCAAAAGAGGTTAAATGTCACAAAAACGACAAATAACTGATGCAATGATGTGGGCTTTTCTGTTAAATGAATTCTGTCTATAATCTAATATATTGATGGTCTCAAATCCATTTAAATGCTTGAATAAACTTTTAAAGTTTAAACTCCCTTCGCAACTGCCTGCCTTGTGTCAAAATATCATAAATGTATGGAGTACCCGACTAGTTGTCATATGGGCAACTCCTAGCCATGGGAACACTAAGACCTTCACAATTGTATCGGAATGGGCCTGGAAAAGGTTAATTGACTTACAACTCTCAGCAGGGGCGTAACTAGCAGTGAAATTATCGGTATAAAATACTGTCATAAAATGTATCTCATAAAATCGTTTAAAAAAATGAGTGATCTTAAGGTTAAATGCAGCTGTTTCCTCAATTGTAAGGAAATAGACGCACATGCCGGATTAACAATTGTGTTTGCGTGCCCATGTTTTAGGGACATTGGGAATGGGCTTCAATGGCCTCCTGGCCAGAGGGACCTGCAGAGCAAATCCCAAATTTGCCGAAAGTTCGTATGGGTATTCCCAGGGTAATGGGTATTCCCAGGGTAGGCGACTCCTGCCTTGTCAGGGATCTGTTTTCTAGATACATTTTCATCCTGTATATGATCATTTCATTATAAATTTCTGTATAATTCAATTAACTTTTCACCAAACATTTTACCAACATAAAAGCTATGTATAAAGCTCTGTACCAACATAAACGCTTCTGTCTGTTGAGAATAAAAGACATTACCAAGTGTGTGACTTATTTTTGCCGTGCCATAACCAACAGCTGTGCTTCTCCTGAAAAAGTACTAGCGGTCAAGGCAAGGCAAGGGCTGAACTTTGCCATGAATTTCAGTTGTCCCTTTGCCCTAGTTTCAGGAAGAAGACCCTGCATCTTAGCCCCTGCAAACTTTCTCTCTCTCTCTCTCTCTCTCTCTCTCTCTCTCACACACACACACACGCACACATTCATAAAACATTAGTTGTTTCTAAATCCCAGTTCAGAGTTCAGGCTCAGTAGGGGTGAAAGCCTCAGCTGGCCATTGGCAGCCGAACTTGAGTCCCAGTCGTCGCCCCTGTGTCTGAGGCCGAGTTAATGGCTCACCGTCTGCCCCAGGGTGTGGGGAGGAGAGGGGGCCTTTTTTGCTGTGATGTGATTGCCGAGAGTTATTGAGCAGGCACTTAATCAGCCTACTGGACATTCCTCAGAGCACTGCCTTGGGAGAGCGAACATAAAGCATTTCCGATGACGTGTGCAGGACAATGGTGGAGAGCTAGGATGTCGTTTGGTGCGGCGGCGTTTTAAAGCTCCCTGCTGTTTGAGATTCCCTTTTGGGTCATCATTATAGACAATTAAACTTTTCTTTTTAAGATGGTGAAGCCAAATAAAAAAGCATTTCTTGCAAGTTAATTTGCTGCTTTTTTATCATATACTGATGGAATATTAGTTATTTTCAAATTAAGAGCAGCAAGTACAGTAGCTAACTCCTAAAATTAATGTTTTTAGATATCACACAAGCATAAATGCATGTACTGTACTGTATGCATGTAGAGACCCAGTCGACACAAAACATTTTTAGAAAACCAAGACGGTTTCTCCTTAGTGAACACACCCGTACCATTTTACCACTGTTCAAGCAGCTGTACTCTCCTCCACCTCTTCATCAAAGAGGCCGGCTTTTTAACATGACGAGGTCACATGACCTGTGCACTGTGCCTGCCTGGCCGGTCGGCCGGGTCCTTGGCGAGAGGAAGCCATGAGCGCAGGGAGGGGCCCGTTCCCACACCCTGAAGAAGAGCTGGAGGACGGGCGAACACAAACACTTCTCCCCTCAGGAAGGAAAGGGCTCCCTTCAGCTCTTAGATCACAAAGGGCCCAAGCTCCCCTATTTGCAACCCTGGAATCGCACGGAGCGAGGCTGGCCTCGGACTCCCCCCTTGCACTGCCCAGGTCCATCCCCTGTCCTGCAATCTCGCTGCAATCACAGGATACATAACATTTTCATATGTCCTGGCCTGGGTTATTAAAGCTGTGGTCAGCTAATAGGGCTTTACTGTGTGTGTGTGTGCAGAGTCATGTGAACTGTGATTTGAAAAAACAAGAGCAAAGATAAGGCAGAAAGAGACTAATTACAAGTGGAAATAAAGTCCAGCTTCCTTCCTCTGTCTCTAAGATCTGTTTCTCATATTAAAAATTTAGTTGAACCCCTCCCTCCTCCTCCTCCTCCTCCTCCTTTTCCTCCCTCCCCAGGGTCACTGAAGACGAAACTCCTCTGCGCATAGTTGCAAAAGTGCATCTCTGCCTTGCCGAGTAACTCACCACATGTTGTCATGCGTCTGACGCCAACGAGGCCAGTCTGGATAATTAGTCTTCTCCTATGGGAGGCTGAGTGGCTGTTGCGCAGCTGAAGAGGAGTTGACAGCAGATGTGCTCTGGTTGCATTTAGTTGCATAAACTGTCTCAGTTCTGGTCGAGGTAACCTCTCCGGAGGCTCTATTTTACTGAGGCACACAAGAGGTAGTAACATCTGCCTCCCACATCAACAACAACACAGTGAACTCTTCTGCTCTCAGTCATTCAGCCATGCAAAATGGTCAAAAAATGTGTGTGTGTGTGTGTGTGTGAGAGAGAGAGAAGATGGGGGAGTGGGAGAGAGATATGCATAAAGACAAACAAACAGAAGGAAAGAGATTATTATTCTCTCAGATGATCAAATCTGACGAGAGAAAACAAGCATGTATGATTTGATTTTCACATGCAGTTGAGGACTGTTTACAGCATGTGTGACCATCTTATGTTATGTCTGTGAAGACTACATTTTGATTGACAGCTATGCCCTTTCGGTTCCCTTTAGATAGAAACAAGTTTAAGTGACGGTGATCATACGATATTAAACAGGCAAAGTTGATACCTCTCCAGAAAGAAGAAACCACACTCCAAGCAGACCAGAAAGCCTTTGCGTTATTTATACCCCCGCTGTAAAAAAAAACATCAGCATTATCCGCTGTAAAAAAAAAAAGTATGACATTCAGTATCAGTATGACGTTCACAAAAAACACTTCATATTCTTTAGTAATTGCAACAAACATCATCTTTCTCTGTTTAAAAAGGATTGTGACCGTGTCACATTGTTGTGATCCCAAGGCATACCATACAGTATGATATATAGCCCTCTGTAGGGGCATGCAGACACATGGGGAGACGCTGTCAGTGCAGGGCAACAATAGAGGATCTATTGCTGGGCTTGGTTTCATCCCCTCTCTGCTGGAGGGTGTGTGGGGGTGGGAGAGGGGGGGTGGGTGGTGGGTGGCGGGTGGTGGTCTGCGCTGGCCCTGTCGGTCACGCTGGGGCCCGGTGTGCTTATTGTGAGAGGGCAGGCTGGGGCCAGGATGTTTGTGGACGATGGAGGGACACCGCCAAAGCCGTATGTGCCACGCAGTGAAAATAAACAGGCGGGCGGGCGGCTGGGCGAGTGAGGCAGACACTCGAGGCTATCTCACTTCCCACACAGCCACAAGCTGCAGCACCAACCCAAGGACCACGGGAGGCACTTCCACCTGGATCGTTCCAGCCTGCCCCCACCTCCTCCTAAACACACACACACACACACATATATACATACACACACAACCACACACTGCTCCCCATAAACATCACAACGTCCTCCTCCTCCCTTCCTCATACCCCAAGGCAAGGCACCAGACAGCAAAGTCTTCAGTCCCTCCAAGAGTTTTTTCCTTGCACTCTCTCTCTCTCTCTCTCTCTCTCTCTCTCTCCCTCCTCCTCCTCCTCCCTTGTGACAGTGGCTGGACTTACTGGCACCACTGACAACTGGCCCCTTTACCTATAGGAAAGTGATATTCAGTGGGCATGATGAGGTATTTAGCCATTAGTCACAACCAAAATTAATGTTCTAGAACAAGAATGAGATACACACATTTGATTTTACATTACAGAAATAAAGAGATGGTATATAATGCATGTTTTTAAAGAATTGTTGAAAACGTTCCAAACTTTCCATGTGATTCCAATAGTTATAGCATCTTCAACATTCAGGTTTCATTCTCATTCTCACTAAATGCTACATTACCAGTGAAATGTTCAGTGTACTTCAAGATGTTCATTCACACGGTCCTGACCCGGAACAGCTAACATTAAGCTAACTCAGCAAAGGACACCTGCTTTGCCGCCTATAAGAATTGCATGCGATCTTTGACCTGGACTCAGCCTCGGAATCTGAAACAATTCAACAGCTTGATTCCATTATCACTGAGCATTTCCACACCAGGGTGGGGTGCTGCCACATTCCCCCTGTGCAATCAGCTGGACCAACTCCACCAGAGTTTCACAGACGCCAGCAAGGGTGGTGGTTGGACAGATTTAACAATTCAGCACTGCTCGAGCGGGAAGCTGCTCACCAGCGTTACAGAAACACACATGACGTCTGAACGTGTTTGTATCATGGAGGTGGTTTGTATGTAAATCTAGACTGATTTTGTTTAACTAAAAGGACAACAAAGAGCACAGCTATTGTAAATAGTTACTGAAACTTTATTTATTTGTTTATTTGTTTATTTGTTTGTTTGTTTATTCATTTTATGTCAATAATGTACTGTGGTTCAGTCATGACAATCAGGAGGCTGTTGTCTTTACTATACAAATTGTGCTTTGGGAGGTTTTCCAACAGGATATTCAGATACAGCACAAAGTGATGGGACTGCGTCAGTTAGCATTAAATATGCAGCACACAGATGTAATAAGTCGGATGGGACGTCTTCGGTCAAGGGCTCTGCATGTTAAGAGTGTACCTCTGCTCAATGCCTCCCCCTGCTGTTTGAATTTGGTCATACACCATTTGAGAATTTGTCTGTCACCTCTGGCAATTGAGATTTGAAGCTTTGGTCTCAATAGATATTTATTATCACATATGCACGCATGCATTATTTTGAATGGCATATTTAGGAGACATACTGTATTTCTTTCTGAATAAAGTTATTTTTTACCGTCTATGCATATTTGAAATCACAATATGAACATGATTGGATTTTTAGTCATGTTATGTCTGTTTTGAATTAGTACACCATTTAATGTGCATTGCTTTCACACTATCATATTTCCTTTATTTATGATTGTTTTATGTCGTCTTTATCGTTATTATATGCACTGTTTTGATGTCACATTTGCAAACAAATTGGGCATGACCTCTCTTTTACGAAGATGATCTACTGCTTGTCCAAGCAAGGGCTGAATACACGCAGATCAGTAAATCATGTCACGGACAAATGCACCATGGTATATCATCATTGAGGGATTTCTATCTGTTTTTCCTGACACAGATTATTGTTACTTGGTAGCGGTGTACGCACTCTGTTTTAATCCTGTGATTAGGGAGCACTCTGTCTAGGCACCCTCATGGGATCCGCCATGAGGGTGCCAAGAAGAAGTTGAGTTTTTTTTGTTTCTCAGTGTAGAGACAGAGAGCAAGAGAGAGAGAGAGAGAGAGAGAGAGAGAGAGGGAGTAAGAGAGAGAGAGAGAGATTGCAGGAAGTCAGATCATTATTTAAGAATTGGCATGTATCCTCTATGTTTTTGAGGAATACAATTGGATGCCCATGTCGGAGGGAAGCTTCCTCCCCCCCACTTCTTTCAATCTCTCCTAGATTACACTCCTCCTTCACCAGATGGCTTCTTCTTCTCTCACTCTATCTCTCTGTCTCTCTCTCTCTCTCAATCCCTGGTCACAATCAAGATTAAGATTACATCACAAACATAGAAAAGCATGGACCCTATATTTAACAACATCAATAACACAGTTTTAATCATCAGTCATCTATTGGCCAAGGTCACAGAGGAGGAGGTGTTTTCCAAGTAAGAGAGAAGAGAAGTAGAAAAGGTTATAAAGAAATGATAGAAATGATAAAATGCTATACATTAAAGTTTACATTGCAGAGGTTATTTGCATAGCAGTAGTAGTAGTTGCCAGGGTAGTTTGTGCCTCCAAGGCTCCCAATGAGAAGTCAGGCTAATTGGCTGGTCTCACTGGGACAGCTATGGATAAGGAGCATATGGGATACATGTCATTATGGTCTTAACCCCTGACATTGGCAATCCCTTCACTCTAACTCCTCTGCAAGGAGTCAGGTATCTGTTTTTATTCATAAAGGCGGGGGACCAAATACAAATTGTGGGCCTAAGTAATTAAAGGTAGCTGCTTTAATCATTGGCTAAAGAAATTCAAGGTTGGAGGAGGGGTGGGGATTAAAGTATTTTTACCGCAAAGCCACACATCCACTCTGATCTGCGCAAGGGAGAATGGGGGGAGGGTGGGGGAGAGAGAAAGAGAAAGAGAGAAAGAGAGAGAGAGAAAGACAGAGAGAGCGAGATTGAGCCGCAGATGGAGAGAGCAGATGGATAGAGTAACGAGAAGAGATGGAAAAGAAGACTGAATTCTAGGAAGGACTGTTTATTCTTGTAGAATAGAGAGAACTGGTGAGGCATAATAATGGCAGTAGAAGAGATGCACACAGCAGATGAATTCATCGACAAAGATATATAAATGAAGGGAGTGTGACTTGAGGATTGCACCAGAAGAGGGACAGTGAGGGACCGTGTCAGGAAGTTCTGCGGTGACCTTCCAGAACACCTTTCCAACACTCTCGGCGGCGGACGACCACCACCACCACCCGCCTCTCAGTGCACACAACAGAGGCCCTCCGGGGCCTCCCACTATGAGGTTGCAACCATGATGGGCTTTACGGTAGAGTATGTGGAAATCGATCCAGTCACGTTGAACCTCTGCATCCTGATCGCCAGCTACGTTATCTTGCTGATGGTCTTCCTGATATCGTGTATACTCTACGACTGCCAGGGCAAAGATCCCACGAAGGAGTACGCCCCGGACCCGGTGGCGCCACACAGCACAACGCCGGTCCGGCTGGTGGTCATGCAGAGCTCGCCGGCCGCCACGCACTGGGACCAGACTAAAATGGTCGCGTCCTATGAGACGACCTGCCTCGACCGGTGGGACAAGAAGAAAAGTACTTTGGTCTGAGGGGGACAGGAACGGGCAGGATCGCTTACGCTTTTTTTCCGTGTTTTTTTTTTATCTGTGTTCTTCTCTGTAACCTGCCTGTCACAGTTGGATAAACGTTTGTACATATTTTTGGAAAAACGGGAAAATAAATCCATATTCTGTCTATTTTTTATACAAGGTTTTTTGAATTTTGCTTCTTGAAAAAAAAAAAATGTTTGGAATGGACCTGCGGAGGACAAGATGGAAACGGTAAGAGAAGGAGTGAGGGCGGGAATCATTGGTCATTGGTGCAGTTGTTGTGAGTGCATGTGAGATCCTGCTTTACCAAATCTCAGACAGATTCCCTGAGTGGTCTTTTTTACGTTCAGGAACAAATGTCACATTGGATAGACCTGGCATATGAAGCATATTGTCCAAACCAACCAAATAGGCAGGCTCAGTCATGGTTTCAGTCCCAGCTGCTAAAAGTGTAGGCCTATGCATGCAAATATTTTGGATTGTACAATGACTCAGAGTTGTTACTGTATCTATTTTGTGTTCAGTTGTGAGTTCGGAGGATAAACGAGGCGTGGTATGACGACTTGGAAGTTGAGATTTAGTGCTGACAGTTGCTGTGACCATTCCATATAATGTTGGCAAATGTTTGGATGAGATTGCTGTCCAGTAACTGCTCGGTGGGTCATTGTGAGTCCATGTAAGGTTGTGACACCTGAGCATTAGGTTTTGCCCTGTTTGATTTTTAAAGAGCCTTCCGTCTAATCAGCATCAGCATTTGAGAAGGGTTCTTATGATGTCTCATTAAGCTGCCTGTAAACCTCCTTAGCCTTGCTCACTCTACTGAAGAGTCTCTACTGGCCTGAGAAGTCCTGTCAGGGATGCACAGATACAGAAAAGAACTACATATATAGAGGAAGAATGAAATTGTTAAATCACTGTTTTATTCCTGTGTGTTATCAGAATGTGCTGTTATCGAGGCAGGCTAACAAGATAAACACAAACTGTGTGCACTGTTTCTGGGGCCCAGTACACACAACGTTGGCAACCACATCAGATTGGGACAAAGGTTGATTGACACTGAGACTGGTGTCAATATTTAACTATGAGGATGATAAGTCTGCCTCCATAAACACAGAAGGCAGCTGGAGCGCTTGTGTACACAGCTCAGTGGGCAGCCATGATGGAATTCTGTGAGTGTAAATCGGAGGCTGTATTAGATACAGTTGATAGACAGGGATGGTGTGGAAGTAAATACAGACCACTGAGCTATATGCAGCAACTGCATAATAAAGAAGAATACAAAGGAACACCACAAATGATGTTCTCTGATCAAGTATCAAATAGAATTGGACTATACAGTAGAATAGTATTATGGCTGTATTATTGCCATCATTCTCATAGCAAAAAAAAAGCAGAAGAGCCTCAGGTTTTGTGGCCCTGTTTAGACCTCTTTCCCAGAATGATAAATGACTCCATCTCTGAGCCAGCCTGGGCCTTGCTGTGCCAGCCTGCTAAGTGGCCTGAGCTGTTCCTGACCTGGCTTCATTGTTTATGTTTGTCCCTGTGACAATGCAGTGAGTCTCTGGGGATCAAAAGCCTTTTTCCTAGTGGTGCAAGAGGAGTCTGCTTTCATCTCAGCACAACTCGGGGTTATATTTACTAATTCAGCAGTTTGAGCTAGTTGATAGTGAATAATACTGTATATATAATATAAAGCTTTATTGCAGACACAGGTCCATATCACAGTACACATAATAAATAGTATTTAATAGTTATTGAATGAAACGCAGTCACTGATGATGATGATCTTGAAGACATGAAATGATGGTCTATTATTATTTAGCAAATTCATCATGAGGAGGCGCGCACACATCCAAAACTGGCAGGTGCCGGATTCCAAAAGTTCAAAGCACGAGAAAACAAAGCTGAATCCGCACACTACTGAGCTCCATGTTAACTGTTTTTAATCAGATAGTATCGTTTCAGGCTATTGCCCTACTGTACCTCAGACTTCAAGTCTAGTCTGAAGAAGAGCAATAGCCTGAAACATTACTTTGTGATTAAAAACAGTTCACATGGAGCTCAGTGCGGACTCAGCACTGTTTTGTTTTCTCATCTATTCTTATTTTGCATCTTTGGTGCTGCGGCAGCTGTCTGGCTCTGCTTGGTTGCTGAAAGTCTGTTTTGATTTGTTGTGCCGTGGCACGAGGAGCACCGGCCGCGAACATTACGCTTGTTTATGGCCTTATAAATAGATGGCTAAAGCTACAGTACCTGTAAGTAGCATCTCACCAGTGACACGGAAGCACACACATTGCTAAAAGTTGACGGAAATAGCTTTGTGATCACGGCACTCTAACTAGGAGGGATGAATGGAGTCTGAGCTTACACCAATCTAATCCTACTACTCTGCCATTTGTGCACAGCGCCCCAAATTTAGACCTGATCAACTTAATGGGTCTGTAATGTCTTGCTCACGAAAGAGTTCGCAATAAATTAATGATCAACAGCACCAGTTTTATAACCTTGTTACACAACTCTCTGGAGTGCAGGCATGGTGCGCAAGTCTGAATCAGGCACTGAGGCACGCAAGCTTTCACCCTCTAAGAAAACTCGATCTGCATGAAGTCTCTTATTAAGCTGTTACTAATAGTCACATTCAATTAGATTTCTGTTCAAACTCAGCAGAACAACAAAGGCTACCAAAAGAAAACAGAATAGTTGACAGAGAGCTAAAGAGAATAAAACAAAGTTTCCAGCAGACAAAAGGGAAGGGCGATGGGTTAAGGGATACCAAAGACGTACTGTACATCCATTTATCATCTGCAGTATACACTGCAGTGCTCTGCTGTGCAAACACTGGCAATGCTGAAAGGAATTGCTGCATACGCCTGCAGTAAAGACTGCCATGCAGGGAAGTGGAAACTGTCAGTAATCTCCCCCTGCTAAAGACCAGCCATGCTTTTTCCAGGCATCTCCATGCACGCAACATTTAGCTTGTTAGTGGCCCCTGTGCACCTGCATGCCTTCAGGTCTCTAAATACAGCCAACAATGCCGCAGGAAAGTCAGTGTGAGTCTCATGGCAAGATTAGGCCCTGTGGCAGTGGCCAATCAGAGCAGAGGAATTTCTTATAAGAGTGCTTATTTGAATATAGTTATTATTGCATGGTTTTATTGTGCATTTATTTTTTCATATTTTTACCAGTTTTTTTTGTCAGATTTCATAAGATTCATAGGCTATCATAGACACGGCGTTCCTAATAGCTCGAGTTCAAAGAATAGAGCAGAAAAAAGAAATAACATGATGAAAGTAGATCTACTTTCAACACTCTATCTGAGTGTTGTAAGTGCAAATACCACTGGAATGTCATGTCAAAAAATGTCCTTGCCCTGTCCTGCTTATTTTCTTGGTTGGTCAGTAAAGGAAAACCCCCAATTGAATAACAGGGGGCAAATCTGGCAAAGTGCTATGATGCTGCTACAGTCTCCGACGTCTTTCTCTCCGAAGTCACTGTGTGGGAGATTGAAGCTCTAAACCTATTAGCGGGCTGTTGAACCCTCCATCACGTGTCTGCACAAACCCTTTCTTTACCATGCAAACAGGCTTGTAACGGTCTTCCGTGCAGAGTGCAGAGAGCAGAGAAAAGAGGCAGAGCCTGGTTAAAGGTGTCCGTTTGCTCTTCATTCAGTTGCGACGCATATTCAGTCACAACACATTTGTCAGATTTTGGCTACACGTGCGCTCTGTGACCAATAAATCTCAAGAGCATATTGCAAAATTGGGTCAGAGAGCTATAATTGCAAACTGTAATATGGAGGTGGATGGAGGATGGGACTGATATGAGGGTGTCATTTCAGTGTTGCCAGATGCTTACTACCTGGATAATACTGAGATGACCTCTGACCCGAAGTTCACCTGCAGTATTGTTCTCACCCTATCAGCCGGAAGACCGGACCTCCCTCTGTAATTGTAAGCACAGTGGCCTTCCACGACACGCCACAGCCTTTTTAGTTGCTAATCCATTTCCAGGGTTGCTTCCTCCTCCTGCCTACATACCTCACAGATAAAGCTTGTGTATGTTAAACAAGGGCTCTGGGATTTGCTTGCCCACATTTAACTCCACTTGAGCTTAGCGGTAGATGAAAGGGTTGTTGAGCATATATAGCTTTGTAATACAAGGGCATATCAAAACCTCGACGCTGGATGACACACTTTGATGATTGCATCCTGGTCTCTGTAGGAAGGATCTCTGTCCTCTAATCTGCCCAGTGCTGAAAACACAGGTACCAGCTGCTCCGTGTGGCCACAGCATCCTCGCAGCCAAGGGCCACGCAAACACACAAGCAGATGGTCCCTGCCATCCCCTCGTTACCTGTGTGAATGACATCTTTAAGCCTATGCCAAGCACCAGGGCTCAGTCACACCTTCACTGATCATCTGCAAGCATGTCATCCTCTCCCTCTCTCCCTCTCTCTCTATCTCCCTCTTTCCCTCTCTCTCTCTCTCTCTCTCTCTCTCTCTTTCCCTCTCTCTCTCTCCCTCTCTCTCTCTCTTGCTCCGTGTCTCTGTCTTGCATACAAACTCAGTAATGCGGAGTACTCGCTGCAGCAGACTTGATTCCTATGGGAGCTAGCCTTTCAGTTCTGTCCTGATGTAGTGATTCACCTGATGGGCTACGGTGCACTGCACCACTGCTACAATGCCGTGTTTCCCTTACAAAGTAAAAAGGGGGGGGGGGAAATCAGCCTTGTGGTCTGGCAAGAAAGGCATGAATTGTGTGAGTAATGCTGCATCGCAGTAAGTGTCACACAGGCTTCTGCATAGTGATGACAGCACAATATAGCAACCGATCTAGCATATAGGACAAAGGGAGAATATTATATTTATTCAATCTTTAAACAAAATCTGTGGAAACATAAAGACTGACCTTATTTGATCTACAATCTAAAGGTCATGTAAACTGTTACATTTAAGGTTACAAACAGAAAAAGAGACCTACGAGGAATAGCCTAAACCTTAAAATTATGGGCAATGTATCTGGCTAGCATTGTGTTACCTAATGCTGAATAATTGAGTTACAGTATTATGTAAGCTGATTTCCCTTGCTGAAGACAACACAGTTGTAAGGTGTTTGTGGTTTAAAGGCTTGATGACTGTATGATGTATTTCAAACCTTAAACCATAGGCTAGGCCTATTATGTTTTTCAGTATCTCACAAGTCATGCATAGAGCATAGAAATATTAAGTCACAATTATGACAAACTTCGGCAACACCCTTTTCTTTCTCAACGACACTTTCTGTATCAGTGGAAAGTGATCTATCAAGTTTAGTGTGATGTGTGATGTGAAGTGTGATGCAAACTGTAGGCCTGTAAAACCTGCTTCTGACACTGGAGATAGTATGAGTGGGCTAGGCCCTAACAAGAAAGGGAATGTAGGCCTATCTTTGAAAGGTCGAAACTATGGATGGGAAACAAAACCATTTTTGCTTACATTTTAAGCGCATGTCGATCACTGCTGCATTCGCTTCGATGTAAGACGTGTAGGTAAGAATCATCAGGTTGAATTTCGCATCCCATTACATCCCGCCCCCGCTGATAGCGTCACGAAAAGACAGCAGAAAAACAATACCATGATATTGATGCTGATTGGTCGTGAACGCTGATGCCGCTGTCGTTCAGCTCTGCTATTGGACAAATGGCTGTCGTTCAGCAAATCATTTTGGCATAAAAATTACAACTTTAGGTTGCTGTTTGGAGGACATCAGGAACATGAAGTATAGCGACATGGTGTGGGTGGCTGCCAACGCGGTGGTGGTTTTAAGTCGAACCTATCACTTGATTGAAGCATAGCCAGCTTTAATAGCAGGAATGCTTTTGAGGAAACGATTGAAATAGTGCCTTACCGATTTCCTGTACGAGAATATTTTGAAAGAAAGAATGACTGAGCTGTCGATGTAGATGGTCAACGTAAAAGCTCTTATAGCTTGCTAGCTTACCAATTTGCCTTCGTTATTTCCCTCGTTCGGTCAGTTTCGCTCTCAGATCTATTAGACATTTCATCTAGCTTGCATTTTCTTGCCAAAATAAACATTGCAATGAAGAGAGCGAATAGCTTTCAGAGGTAAGTCTCAAAATTCTTAACCCTGCTTAAAGACAACGCGAAGACGATGGAGGATGTGTGCTAGTAAATATCCAGCATACCAAAGTTCGATGCATTACGTTATAACAGTAACATAATAGCGACTGGATATTGTAATATGCGCAACTCGCTGTCATTGGCTATTGGATTACTGTAAAATAATATTTGTATAGATAGTTGTAACAATGTTGCATGTAAAACCTTACAGCTGTGTGAGCGTGCTTAGCTTTAACCCATCGTCGTCGCCATGTTTTTCTTGACGTGCATTGGCATCTGGGTCCATTTATGAGTCATATATCATGTCAGACCCCACTGTCAAATACATTGAACGTTAGCAAGCTTTCAAATTATGTCTTTTGTCTTAATGCTGAAATGATATGATCAAACTGTTTTGAGATCGGTCACATAGCCTACATCTGGATCGGTTGGCACCACTGTCATACAAATGAGGATGCTAGGGCGGCGCCCCTAGAACCCCGCTTAGATGCTTCGCTTGTAACTTACTGACACCGTCAGCATGCAATGACGGCAGCATTGTTGACAGCTGTAAGACTGCGTCTGTTTTTATGCAGAAATTGCAGAGATATGTCGCACAGGGTAGCCTACGTAGTTCAATTGGGTGTAGTGGCGTTAATTGAAAGCCCCCCCCCACTCAGAAGCGCCCCCTCCTCATCCAGAGACCCTGGGTGTCACGAACATAGAATAACGATGAACCCCAACCCCTCTGCTATCCAGTTTATGTTCAAAATATGCTGTCATTTCATAGATGTCGAAATGGACTCGACTCGTCATTCCTTTGTTTGCTGCACCAAAATGTGAATGACTGTTACTTAAGTACTTTCTAACCGTTTTGCTTTCAGGTTCATGAACAGCAGAGCTGCAGCAAACTGCCGATATCAGCCCACCTGCTATGAGCATGCTGCTAACTGCTACACACACGCGGTAGGGGACCAGGATTCATAATAGTATATAATAATCATAATAATAACAATAAGACCGTATGCTGCCAGTGTTGTGATGGATATGCAGGTTAGCAGTGAACTGCAACAGAAAAAAGCTTGTTTGAAATGTATCTATAGATGTCCTATCATGACACCGATTTGATCCAAGAGGCTGTCACTTGGTAGTTATTAATGAGAAATATGGAAGAATAGTGCTACTTATAGCTTTAGTCCTGTGGTCAGGTGTATTTGTGTGTCTCTGACAGGGCAAAGGGGTTCAGCTTGACCCACGTGAACCTGAGTGTGTGTCAGCCTTTGTTGCATCTCAGCACTTTGTAAAGCAATTCATTTGTTAGTGAGCTGCTGAAATGTTTTTTGTCGTTGTGAGGTCCTGTGTATTGTTGTTTATCACTCATAATGGTGAAGTGATTGACAGAGTGGCGAAAACTCATTCTCAAATTAATAGGGAGCTGGAATGTGACCTTGTTCATTTCGGCGGCTTTCCAAAAGGGCTGAAAACATTTTGCAGCTGGATCGAGTCCAGTGGTAATCCTTCCTCTTCAGTGCAGGTCACAAACGGTCTACATTTTGACAGGGTGTTACCATGAATAAGAGCTTTGTCGTCTTATTATCCTAGTGTAAGCAGCAATACAGGAAATCTGCACGGTCATGTTTTTTGAATGGTTTTTCAAACACGGAATGTTTGCCTCAGTCTCAGTTCTGACCCGTGTGTGTGTGTGTGTGTGTGTGTGTGTGTGTGTATGGTGTGTGTGTGTGTGGTGTGTGTGTGGTGTGTTCATGTGCGTGTGTGTAGTTTCTCATTGTCCCAGCATTCGTTGGGATGGCCTTGCTGCACCGTCTCTCCGACGACCGCTGGGAGAAGATCACAGCCTGGGTGTATGGCATGGGCCTGTGTGCGCTCTTCTTGGTCTCCACCGTCTTTCACATCATCTCATGGAAGAAGAGCCACATGAGGTAAGTGCTCGTTGTCTCCCTCTTTCTCAAACCCCCCGTGACCTCTGTCCATACCCTTCCGTACTTTCCTCTCTGGGTGCCTCTCATGCAGCGTTTATACGTCCTCCCTCGCTCCTCGGGCCTCGATCCTCACTGATCTACATAAAGAAAGATAGAAGAAGGGATAAACTATCCCATTGTTGCCGCCCCATCATTCTTTATGTAGATCAGTGAGGATCGAGGCCCGAGGAGCGAGAGAGGACGTATAAACGCTGCATGAGAGGCACCTTCTGTGTCAGTTGTTCTACCAGGTCTGGACCTTAAAAACTCAAAACATGTCTAGTTACAAGTCTTGGACAGGCTTTGAATTTAGTCTTCAGTGCACAAAGCCACCACCGCAAATTTTAATATAGTCTTTCCCCATCATTTGGGGTCATGACTTCTGGCGTTGAGCATGCTATCACAGTTTGCTGTTAGTGGCAAAGCTTGGCTAATGGTGGGAGCTGCTTCTCTGTTACAGGTCGATGGAGCACTGTTTCCACATGTGTGACCGCGTAGTTATCTACTTCTTCATCGCTGCCTCCTACACACCCTGGTGAGTGGTACGGCACTCTGCTTTGAACATGTAAACCAAAAACCAAAGTGTTCTGGCAGAGTCTTTCACAAATTCTTCACATGCGATTTGTCTTTCTTTAAGTGTGTTTCTTGATTGCGCTTCCTCTCTTAGGCTGAATCTGCGTGAGCTGGGCCCTATGGCAAGTCACATGAGGTGGTTTGTGTGGTTGATGGCCGCCGCAGGGACTATTTACGTGTTCAACTATCATGAGAAGTGAGTGGGTCAGCACACTTATTCAGACCTATTCAGACTAAATGGTGTGTTTGTACTCCTTTTCTACTGCATGATGGAACTTGCTTATGTCAATCTGGTTTGTGCTCCACTTGTAGGTATAAACTGGTTGAACTGGCCTTTTACCTAACTATGGGATTCTTTCCTGCTTTGGTTGTGACCTCAATGGTAAAGTATCTTTATATGTTCTTTTTTTTTCTCTGATATACAAACATCTTATGTTATTCAATTGCATTGTTGCAATGCTTCATCAGTATAAATGCATTTTTAAATGAGAAGCTAAAGCTTGATTTCTAGGCCTTTGCATACAGTATACCTCGAGTTACATAGCTATCCAACCTACCCATCCATCTTTGTGCAGCGAGTAAGCTATTCTCACAACTGACAATCCATTCATTGATTTGTTCTTTTGGAAACACTTATACAGCTTACAACTACGCTATGAGATATTGCTGACATCCAGTAGTTTGCATACAGTAGGGCTTGTAAAAACAAAGTGCTTGACATTAGGCCTATATCTCCCCCTGGTGGTTAAGTGTTGAAAGTAAAGATCTGAGTTTGAAACACCTGTCGTCTGCACTGGGGTTTAATCAGACAAATCCCATTACAACTTGGCAGAATTTTTGGCAGCATAACTAGTTAATTATAGCCTGGCTGAATTGCCCAAGGCCCAGCTTTGAACGGAGAGGCAGTGTGACGTGTTCCACTGTGTTAGATTAGGTTTAATCCATTTTGGAAGCTCAGTTCTCTGTCGGGATCACATTTGCTGAAACAATGTACGGGCACACACTTTAGGCATTCAGATTGCTGACATCTGATAAGAGACCACCTCAGAATCTAAATGTTTATCCATTAGATGGGTATTGGAAGAATTTGGCAATATTTGTATTTAGAGGCTCTTCATTTACCTCTTTGTACGGCACATGTATTAACACCTCCCCAATTAGTTGTAATATGGGCTTGATATAATATGGTAAGGGGCGCAGGATTGCTTTGTAAGAGTGTAATTTAAAGTCAATCAGTATGTTCCTGTAGTGAATCTGAAGAAGACCACACGGTCGAAACATCATTCTGTGCTAAAGAGAAAATAAAACTAAAAAGAAGGATTTTTAGTGTGCGAACCTTTTTCCACTTTTTTTGCTTTGTAAGAGTGTAATGATATTAAAGTGATGAAAGTTCTGTCTCTCACCGTGTTCTCATCCATGGGCAGAGCAACACAGAGGGTCTGTCTGAGCTGGCTTGCGGTGGCCTCATCTACTGCCTGGGGGTGTTCTTCTTCAAATCGGACGGGGTGATACCATTCGCCCATGCCATCTGGCACGTGTTTGTGGCACTGGCTGCAGCCGTGCACTACTACGCCATCTGGAAATACCTCTACAGGACCCCCGGGCCAGACGAAATCAGGGAGGCCTAACGGCCCGTCACTCGTCTCTGCCTCGATCTCCTCTCCCTTCTCCTCTTTTCCCTTCTTTCTTCTCTCGTCTCTCTTCTTATTCTTTTTTTCTTTCTCCATTTCTTTCTTATTTTCCTTCCCCCTCTTTCTTCTCTCTCTCTCTCTCTCTCTCTCTCATCCCCTCCTCCTGATCCTCTCTGCCCTCACCTCTCTATGGCCTCTTCTGCTCCTGCTTCTGCACCTCCTCCTGTTCTCCACTCACTAGCAGGCAGATCATGACCACACACACCCACACATACCCCCCCCCCCCCACACACACACACACACACACACGCACACAAGACTCTGCTCCTCTCCACTGGGCCAGACTGCAGAAGAGAACAAAATGGACAGAAAACAACAACAACAGCAAAAGTTTACGAGTACAACTGTGTATTGTTTACCATTTTTGAAGCAACTGGATAACAGCACTCACACATTTCAGCCATTGAGAGGATCACATTTCTTTCCGTTTTTGAGTTCTAAAGCTCATGTCTGTCTCGGTATGAGAAGGAGAGGAAACTCTCCTTTTCTGCTTTGAAAATGCTCAGTCCTACTTGGGAAACGGCAGTATATAGTCCATGTTCTTTGAAGCTCTTTGATATCACACCTTTCTATTACAAAACATTCCACGGCAAATGTCACCCACAGGGATTTTTATCAAGCATTTTCTAGTCCTCACTCAAGACCAACACTGGAGGTTTGGTCATGAGCTCATGTCATTCTAGCAGTCATGCTTCTATCCACACAATACATATCCACTGAGGATCACTCACTTCAACATTTGGCTCTTTGGTGCGGTTTTTGTACGGTGGTGTTGTCTGTACTATGGAGCAGTATTTGAAAGTGCTGACTTTCATATTTTTTTCCAAGGCGCTTTTGTAACGCGAAGAACCACTTATATTTGATATCTTTGACTTTTGTTGAGTAACTCTCGCCGGTGAGCAGCTTGTAATGTTTCAAAGGCCCCAGAGTAATCGTGTTGAATGTGATGATGATGATTTTCTTTTTCTTTTCTTTTTTTCTTTTGTTACTCTAACCGATATCGGAATGCTATCATTCAGTGACTGTGCCCTGTGATGCTTTTTTTGTCATCATTGAAGCTGATCAAAAAGTGTAAATTTTCTTATTGTTAGCGTTTCGACATTTACACTAATCAGTGATCAAACGTTTGCTGCCACTCCCCCATTATTTATGCTTTTTGTCAGTACATACTCACCACTCAGCTGAGAAATGTATGCTTAAGAGTCATGGCTACGCAGAGCTCAGTGCTTTTAAAACCCAGACCTCATCCAAGAACAGACTTGCTTGGCTTGCGTATGACTCACGATGAAGTCTCATGTGGAAGCAGAATTAAATGTAGAAGAAAGGACTTGGAATGAGAGAACCATATTCAGCACTGTATCATCTGCCTATTTGTTTTCAGCTGAATAGAAAAGAAATGTTTTCCGTCGACCCACGTGATCATACTGTGCTGTGCTGTGCTGGACTCTTAAGGACTCCTATCTGCAGTATGGGATTCATCAGCCATGCTGTGAGGAGAACTGAATCACCAGATGTGGCCAGTGTTCTCGAATATCACATAGTTTTAACTTACCCTTAAACGCGGAAGGTACACATCCAGATTCTGGTATTTCTGACCGGATCTTCGTGCTGTACCTACACGTCGTGTGGCTAGTGTGATTAATACTCAGTGTTTTAAACTGCATGGTGGTCGGTAAATGTGTGCTTTTATCTGGTTTCACTCTTCTTTTTTCTTCTTCTGTGAATATGTGAGAACCACAAGGGTTGATGATGCTAATTTTGATAAATGTGAGTATTCAAAGCACCCAATTCCCAGTTTTGTAATATTTGTACATTCTGTTTTGGCACATAATTCTGTACTGGCCTTTTGAAAAACAAAAAAGTAAAAAAAAAAAAAAAAAGATCTTCTAATGCTACTTCTCTATTTTAAGTAACCTTCTGGTGTTCTGGTGCTGTACATAAACATTTGTGTCTGATTCTTAAAAGATTTCATATGTGTTAATACAAAAAATAAAGCCTTGTTTGACATTACAGTCGTATAACAATGTCACAATCAAATTGTGAAATACTAATGTAGACCACTTCAGCGGAAGAGGCTGGTAGTTCTTGGTTGAAAAGTGTAGATTATATCCACGTATCGGGTGCTCTTGGACAATGGGATCAATTCATGATTAGGAGAAAAGTCCAGGCACTCCAGGAATGGTGATGGAGGAAGGTATAATTAAAAAGCCTTTGTTTGTATCTGGCTACATAGAAAACGCCAACATGTTTCGACCACACTTGGTCTTCATCAGGGCATGTACTAATGTAGATCATGTTTTATTATCAAGGTCAAGTGTTTGGTATTTGTTCTAGAAGTTTCAAACATGCAGATGATGTAGTGTGATTTCATAGAAAATGATCTTTGAGCCTGAGCTGAGGCAGATCCAACATGCCATCACACCAGCGGGAGTCACCTGAGTAAAGGTTGCGTAGTTGAGCTGTAGGCTATGGGTCTGATGACATGGGTACATTCCATCCCTCTCCTTTGTCTCTAACCAGCTGTGACAGTTGAAAGTCACCCAAAGGCTAATTATGGTAGGGCTTGAAAAGCAGACAATCAGGCTAGGGATGAACCTGGAACAGGACACCTCAAATGCCAAGAGTGAATTCCCAATCTTAAATGTGTTGTTAAAGGCTTCTCCCATACAATTACAATAAAATAAGAAAGTGAAGTGGTGCACAATCCAAAATCTAAAAAAGGCTGTGGAGGTATGGATTGGACCACATAACCCCCATTTTTAATCATTCATTCATTCATTCACAGATGTTTCTAGCTCTCTCTGTCAGACCTCTTCAGTGTGAGGTTTATTCCGCAGTCCATACCACCATGCTCCAACCTTAGACACTATGCTTTCTATTCTTCTATTCCGATAGATTCTGTTTATAGCCCTCAACAAGTAAGCAAGCTCTCTTAAAGCCCTACCCTTATATGCTGGACTAGTGCCTATGGCTGCTTTTGTTTGCACATGGAAATCCCCTCAATTTGATAACTATTTATATCCCGAAAGCTGTGTACTGCTACTCACCTGCACACCTGTTTTCTATGCAAGGCCTGATGCTTGTGATTAGGTTCCACAAGGCTGTCTGTGTGTTAGGGCACTGTACACTCTGTTCTGTCACGCCAAGTAGACTCTCTACAGAGCTTCTGGCTTCATGTGAAGCAGATATGTGGTGCAAATCCCACACGATATGGTGGGATGTCATGCAAAGACAGTTAGGAACCTGATGACAACACAAGGCAGCATTATGAGACCTTCAGACATGGCTGCTTGAAGACCAATCCCTTTAAATATCTTGGTTATGTAATCTCACCAAGTGAAGTGCCAAAGACATTCGAGAAAGAAAACACCAAAGAGTAAGTAACTGGAAATAGTTTATTCGACATTATATATTACAGAGAGAATGGGAGAGGCTGAGGGCTGAAACTGCATAAATATGCGTATGCCTCCATTCCATGTCACAAAAAAAAGATAGAATACACCTCTAATTTATATTTGACCCTCCTCTGTAAAAACAGTCTGCTTGGTGTTGCCATTAATACAATGGTCATCTACCCATGTCTGTGTCTTTGAATCCTAAAAAATGAATGTACTGTATGCTTGTATGGACCAGGGGAGCCCTTGTCTGAAGCTATCCAGGTGGTAGGTTAAATCTGAACAATGCAGAGTGTCTGAGGAACAGCTTGTGAGTTCAAGGCACTGGAATAGACTCATAATGACTATGTTTCATTTTTATGTCTTTACCAAGGGTGAGGTAGTGGACTTGATCCATTAGGAGGTAAAAAAGGGGGGGGGGGGGGGGGGGGGTTCGGAGAGAAATCATATTGGCTTTATCCTCTTGACATATAGTAGCCTATTGTGTGCACATGGGATACCGCCCAACAACTTGCGTCTGTGGCAAAACAGCAAAACCTTCTGGCCGTGGAAATGTATCCTGTTTGGATGACTTTTGGTGGGCACATAGAAAACTAAACCTAAAGCTATACTAACCAATTTCAGCAGTCTCCTCACTCAAGAACAGCAGCCACACAGGTCAATGTATACGACTGCTGACCATTTCAATGAGGAAAAATACTGAGATATTAAACCTGTTGACCTTCTGGCATTCCAACCCTTCATCTCACAGAATATATAAATAAAGCTATATACCTCCTGCAAAAATCTGCAACAGACCTCTTGCTCTAGTGAGTGAGGACAATAGGAATACTGTATAAGACATCTAGTGACATCTAGTGGCGTCATCAGGTACCGGACTCATGGAAACACGATGAGTTTTGAACATCTTTGTTGACAGGTGCATTTCTGAGGGAGGATGCAAATAAAGGTCATCCTCGTGGCTTTGTACACTTTTCTTTTTTTATTCTGTGCCAGTGGCGAAACTTGAGCTCTATGGATTACAAGAGACCACAGGAGGTGCTAAAGGCTACGTCCATACAACCAAGGGTACAGGAGTGTCAACAATAATGCCCATATGAACCGGTGCTGGAGTGCCTTGATTCTCTGTACATCTACCATGGCAAAATTTCATATCAAAACACTGAATCACATATTTTGAATAATGCATATATATATATTTATATATATATGTCATTTATATATATATATATATACTTTTTATTTATCTTTTTTTTTTAATAATATTCTGGATTTGTTGTGCCTTTAAAATATGTAGCCAGTATTGTATAGGAAAAATACTGTACAAAAAGAACAACTTATAGAATAGTTTTATATAAACATTAAATCTCTGATAACCAATATACTTTTATCTGTGCTGTATGTTTTGGTCTGTAGTAAACAAATTAATTGGGTTAACCACAGTATTAGACAACACCATCCAACTAACGCTTTGAAAAAACATCTTTTACATTCAATACATTCATACAGCCATCTTCGAGGAAGGCAAACATATAGCTACAAAAATAAAGAGGAGAAATAAAGAGAACTATGTATAGCTGTGTACTGATTGACAGAACCACCCTCCTTACTCATGCTTTGAAAAAGAAAACAAAAAAAGAACCAACCAAAATGAGTCGGTCCAAAAAACAGAAAAAAAAAATTCACAATTTGCTTCAGGTAGGAGCTCTGAAAATCATGCTGAGTTATTTCATTAAACCAATGATGATAATAGTAATAATAATCATAATTACAATAATAACAACAACAACAATAGTAATAAGAATGAATATTAATTAACAGTTTACATTTTTTTCTCAAAAGTTCATTGTTTTGTAAGGGTAGAGAGATAAGGAAAGCTGATCCAGAGGAAATACCAGGCAGAGGACAAGACTAAGGGAGTAGAAAGGTCGCACCAGATCAGATTGTGACACACGCATTAGTGCAGAGGTTAGCTGGACAGGTTGGGTTCAGGGTTTGATCAGCAGGGAGCGTGACGGGGTCTGAGACTGAGGGCCATTGGCTCTCAGTATTTTGGAGGGACAGCTCTTCCCCCCTCTACAGAGGCAAAGCTCACTCACAAGACAAGCAGAGACAACACACACACACACACACAAATGCGCTAATGAGAACGTGGTGAAACACGGAACGCGGGAAAAAGAGAGCGGTTCTCTCGGCAACGCACGCTGTGAGGCTGCAGACAACAGGCTAGAATTATTGCTCCATGATGCAATGATGACAAAAATAAAAAAACACATGAAATGTGCCATACCGTTTATCCGTTTTTAAAAGTAAAAGTCTGTACACTTATGTCACGGCTATGGGGGAAACTGGTAAGTGATCAAATTCAGAACAGGACACATGATTACAAGTGGTCTGGAAAGCTAGCTAGTGTAACGTGGCTGCATGTACGCACAAAGACAATGGAGGACCGTGGGGGTCGTAGGATGGCGGAGACACCGCAATACAACACTTATCTCAAAACAAGTTACAAAACATTTACTCTGCTCAACTACAGCAGGCATGGTTAAAACGCCTCACATCTCCTTTGCGGAAACAGATTCTCAGGACAATGAAACGAGAAGACAGCAAGACCTGAGTGGAAGGACAAAGAGAGTTGACAGGAGGAGGAGGAGGAGGAGGAAGAGGAAAAGGAGGAGGAGAGAATAAATCACTCCAGAAGCTGCTCTTGTGGACTGTAGAAATAAAACGAGTGCGACTGAGGGGGAATGACAGCGTTCAGTCCTGGACTCACGGTAAGAAACGAGACTCTGGGGGCGGGGAGGTGACCACACAGAGGTTCAGCTCAGCGAACTAACAATAAAAAGAAAATGGGGTAAAATAGGGGGGGGGGGATACATCCTCTTTGCAAGTAATATATCTATGTACATGTGTAGGGTTGGATAGAGAGGGGAACTGGGAAGGACAGTGACTGAGGAGGGAAGGAGGGAAAAAAAGGTGTCAACATAAAGAGTACATCAACTTCTAAAGAAGTGTCCGTCGGACTGCGAGAGGTTCTACACACGAGGAGAGGGTGGCCCTCTCCCCCTCTCCACACGGGGCAGGCATAGTCCTTGAAAAACCCCCTCGGGCTGGTGGTGTGGGTGTGCATGGGGTGCAGGGGGGTTCGAGGGGCAGGCTGGGTGATGGAGGGGGCCCATGCGTGGTGGGGCGCTCACAGGGGGCCGTGTCGGGCCTCGTACTTGGACAGAACGTTCTTGCAGCGGCCCAGCTCTTTCCGCAGGTCGGCCACCTCCAGGCGCAGCGCGGAGTTCTCCTTCTCCAGGAAACCCGCCCGGATGGCGATCTGGTTCTCCTTCAGCCGGCGGGCGTCGCGCGAACGCTTTGCTGCCACGTTGTTCTTCCTGCGTCTTGCCCAGTACCTGTCATCCTGTTTAAGGTACAGAGAGAGACATGTTTACATAACAGAAGAGGACACACACTGAGAGAATTCATCCATGCATGCTAGCCCAGTGCCTTCAATGCTTTTCTTCACTGTAAAACCAAACCGACACTCAAGCTTAGCTCTGTAAGAGCCAGGGGAGGTACAGTATAACGACTTTATCCAGTTCACCTGGTCTGGCCTTTACTATCTATAATCAGCTGTCCACTCTGAGGTAATAACTTAAGTGGACGGGGGGAGTGTCACCTGGTCATAGGGCTTGGCCCTGTTAACCCTGACCTAACGAATGGGTTCAATGCGTCATATGACTGACAATCCTTTAAAATGACATCTCCCAAAACCAAGTCTAAAGGCAGAGAGCCTGATGGGCGCAACAGTGTCTAATTTTGCCTCTCTGAATGGTAAACATGTTCCATTTTGTCCCTGTAGAGGCCTGAGCTCTTGAGAAGGATTTGTTGTGAAAATAAAAACAATTTTGGGATGTGTTCTAAAAATGTAGCTTGTTCACTTGAAGTGCACACTCTGAAAATGTTCTAGCTTCTGCCCTCACCGCCTACACAGCCCATTCTCTCCTTGTGTTGAGCCTGCGCCAGTGAGCTAATTCCACTTCTGCCTCTTAAAAGGTTTTTATTCCCCAGCTTCCCTCAACCCTTCCTGTGAAGTTACATAACACTCGGGAGCACCGAATTCAAATCTAGAGCTCAAGAATGGAAAACAAGATGGCTGAGCTACAGTATGAGGGAGAGAGTTGAACAGTGGAGGCTTCTCTTCTCACCTTCAGACCCTCGGGAATGAAGACCTTTCTCGCCTTCTTAATCATGGGCTGGGGTTTGAGCTCCTCGGCTGAAAACTTGCGCTTGCGGGGGTCAAACATCTCCTGGCCTGGCACGCTGGACAGAGCCAAATCTGCTGG
The DNA here is from genome assembly GCF_963854185.1 of Sardina pilchardus. Taxonomy (NCBI): domain Eukaryota; kingdom Metazoa; phylum Chordata; class Actinopteri; order Clupeiformes; family Clupeidae; genus Sardina; species Sardina pilchardus. Next base: position 14,814,087 of record NC_084996.1, on the reverse strand, counting down.
GTCGGGCTCGTAGCCCACAGGAACCTGGATGGACTCTGGGTCAATTGGACTCGGTGTGTTGCGGGCTGATGGCAGAGCTGGTGGAGAAAGAGAAAACAAGAGGGTTTTAGGATTAAGAATTCTCCAATAAAACCATAAGAGTCTTGACTGCGACACTGCTGGTGGTTGCCAGCCACTTATCTCCCTTACCCAGCATTCACTCCACTGAGAAAAACTCATTCGTTAGCTGATTCATTCGCACACTGAATATAGGGGTGAGGTTCCTATTATTTAAATAATTTCATTAGCAGGACATACAATTAAAGACTGGGAAAGACTAGAATGTCTTACTGGGATTGGACGAGAAAAAAGTGAATGCTGTTAGTGTACATAAAGTTACGTTTATTCAGTACAGTGACCAGACCGGAGCAGAACCAGAATATAAAATGTCCAGAGAACCAGACTACTGTATCAACTACTGTGGACATACTGCAGTTACCCACTCCAACCACCAGAGGGAGAGCAAGTATAAGTCAAGCCACAAACACCTGCCTCTCCCTTATGATCGCATGCACTCTATTCCTTCTCCACACAAGCTAAGCTATGTGATTAACACCTGAGCCTAGCCTATGCTTGAGTCAGCTGAGGGAAACAAAATGTGTTGAAAACTGCTGCTTTGTTTTGGAATTCTCAACCAGTCTTTTCCTGCCCACTTCTCTATTACGATTTCGCTGTTTTCCCCTGTCCTTTTCCCTCCTGGTACCTCATCAGCGGCGGATTAAGGCAAATTAAAGAGCTTAACACAGAAAGGCATTTCATTTGGCAGTGGCCCGGGGCTGGAGAGGAGAGGAGAGGAGAGGAGAGGAGAGGAGACTAGGAGACGTGGCGGATAAACTCCCCAAATACCCACAACCTAAATCGTGGCCATTAGCACGGGAGGTCATAGGCGGAGCAGATCTACTCTATCTCCAGGAGTATGTTCGCACACAATCAGACGCTAATCACCCCGCATAACAGGTCGTGCCAGAGAATGTAGACTAATGTTTGTGAGGCTGGAAAAACTTTTGCTTCATTTCTGTTCTTGTCTGCTCTCTGCATGTTTCTTGTTGTTGTTGTTGTTGTTGTTGTTGTTGTTGTTGTTGCTGCTGCTGCTATGATTGAGCTGAAGTTAAACTTTCATTTCTATTAACTGCCTTTCCTACAAGTTCTTTAGGAAGTTGTTGTAGCCATGGTGGGTGTACTGGTTGAACAAGAGAAATGTGTGAATAATGTTGTTTCGGTTCCATGGCCTTTCCCTTCCGGTTCAGACACGTTATAGCTACTTGGGATTGGGGACTAGTCTGAGCACACTCATCAGACAACCACCAGTTTACATGACTTTGAATACCAAATGACCAACCTGTATTTCAACCACATCATCAACTCAGTGTTTAGGTCAGAAGTCTTCTGACCTGGGCAGGTGACCCAGCAGGCTTGGCTCTGTCTACTGCCTCACAAGCTGTCTAACCTGGGCAGATAGCCTGCCAAGCAGAGCACACCAAACCTGCCACACCGGGGCAGTGACCAACAAGCATGCAGATAAGAATGCATGAAATCCTCTGGAGCTCTCTGGTCACATATTGTTCTGTCAGATAACGTCAGATCTGAAGTATCATGAACATGCCCTGATGGGAGTGTGCTAGACTTCCATCCACAGGGTAAAAAAAACTCAACACATTTATTTACAGTTGCTTCCAAATTCCTGACCACCATAAAAATGGTACAAATATGGTAATAAAAAATGAGACTCGCTTTAATGCCCGGATACCACTTTGCCTCTGGAGGACTGGCAAACATCCAGCGAGACCAGCGAGATGAGATGACCATAGAGGCCAATCGGATTTACGTACAGTAGACCCCCCCAGCTCCTCTCGCTTGGCCCCTTGTGCTGCTGGCCTGCTGGTCGTGCGCTTGGGTCAGACAACAACAGGCAGACGGGCACATTTATAACCCTCCGTGGGGTCAGCCTGGCGTGGGCTTGGGGGCTTTTCTGCTGGACTGGGAAGGGTGCCTTGGGAAGCTGGGGAGGCTCTGACCCAAGCCTGATGCGAGGCCCCCTGTTATCCATCCCTAGCTCCTCAGCTCAGCTCTCCCGGATGCAAGCATTTCCTCCTCCATCTCCCAAGTCGCTTGGTTAGTCGGTCAGCTATGTGGGACTTGTGCAAACCCCTCTTGGGTCCGTTTAACACATTGTGTACTTCACAACGCTGGCTTTGTTGCAAAGGCCACCGTATAGATGTGCTTGGCAATGGGCCATGTGTGATAACAGTGTAATAGGATTGAAGCACCAGGAAAGGATTTGCCATAGCTGGCATAACAGTGTTCTCTGTGGCGTGCAAGGACCCGCTTCCTCATTCTCCTCCACTTGCCTGATCCTTCCCTTTCCAAAAGAAAAATCTTTAAAAAAAAAAGAACACTCCTCTCTCTATCCCAGTCAGAGACATCCAGGAACATATTCCTTGCTCATTCACACAGAGCTCTGTGCTAACTCTGTTGACTCTGCTCATTGTCTCTCGGCTAACGACTCATGACAGCCTGAAGCAGAAATCTCTCTGGCTCTCACTCTCTGGCTCTCTCTCCCTCTGTTATTGAGTGCAGAAACTACTGGAATGTTCTTACTTTGCAAGCAGAGCACAGTTCGCCTGGGGACAGTGCATAGCTGCACCACTTGCCAAAACACAAGAGTAGCATGACAGGATGAAGAACATCACCTGCCTGTTGACAAACTAACAGAGTCTAACTGATGATAGCGAAAGTGATGAAAGTGCTGTTTTTGACCTCTCAGGTCACCGTAGCACGACCCCTTATCTGTGTTTGAGAGGCCCACCTTTGGCCTTGTGGCCCCCACCCTTCCAACAGCCCCTCAGCGGTGCCGTGTTCAGTCGGGAGGAGATGTTTGTTCACCCACCGTCACCACTGAGACCAACATCCACAAGGTGGCAGTTGTACCAAAACTGGCTGATAACCTGTTTATCTGGAGCTCTGAGGGTGTTTCACACTCTGACCACAGAGGACACAAGACCTGCACCACTGACTGACTGACAGTACACTTGCACGAGATGGCTGGTGTCTGGATGTGACAAAAGGGGTGTGTATGTGTATGTGGTTTAGCGGGTGTGGACATGAGTAAATATGAGAGAGAGGAACCATGTGTGCGTGCATGTGTGTGTGTGTGTGTGTGTGTGTGTGTGTGTGTGTGTGTGAAAGATAAAAACATTGCCGCCCGCACGTGACAGCTGCATGGCTAAGGCAATGTGATATCTGCAGGGTACAGCATGTGCTCAGGCAAACAGAGTCTGGCAGTGAAGACTGAACAGGCAAAGCCAGAGATGGAAGGAGGAGCAGTAGTGTGTGACTGAGAGAGAGAGAACGAAAGAGGAAGGGAGGGCTGCCAGAGGGAGAGAGAGAGAGAGAGTGCAACATCAAGGAGGGAGGGGGGGCTGAGAGAGGTAACGTTACAGAAAAGAGAGAGAGAGAGCGAGAGAGTGAGAACCAAAAGGGAGGGGGGACAAGAGAGGCAGCAAGAGAGAGCTAGAGTGAGAGAGTGAGAGAGGGAGAAGGGAGGGAGCGCGGGAGAGAGAGAGAGAGAGAGAGAGAGAGAGAGGGCGGGCGGGGGAAGGCTGGCTCATGCCGTGACTAGCTCTGTTCTGGAGTAAAGCCCTGCGCCGCGCGAGGCTGTGCTGTGCTGTTCCATTCCGCTCAGCACACGGCGCCCGCATGTGTCCGTCACATGGCTGCGCACGCTGCAGGACGGGCCGGCCAGACGCACGTGAGAGGCAATGTGCTCAACAGCAACGCCGAGGAGAGCGCCGAGAGAGAGGGAGCGAGAGAGCGAGGGAGAGGGAGGGAGAGAGGGAGCGAGGGAGAGAGAGAGAGGGCAAACGAGTCTAGACCAAACACAAACACAACACCCTCACATGAGAGTGGGTACACGCGGCACGCCCACTCACGGCGTCGACACGCACCCACGGAGGAGCGAGGAACACAAGTACTGCACAGCTGCACATGGAGCCCTCCCTCCAGCCCTGATGACCAGCCGTTCTAACCACAGCACAACACATGGCAGTGTAAACAAATGGGACCCCACACCATAGGATAGCCCAAAATACAATACCATATAATGCAATACACTATACTATACTATACTATACTATACTATACTATAATATAATATAATATAATATATTATAAGATTAAATAATAATAATAATAATAATATAATATAATATAACATTAAATAATAACATGCTTATTAGAGCATATTTATAATATGTGTTGTGGAGGGACAGCTCATCCATTTAGCAACAATGTGCACTACTGTACTTTAACTCTACTTTACTTGTGTCACTTTACAATTGCTTTTATAACTAAGGAACAGCACACAGGCACACAGGTCTGGATGGACCATTCTAGAAAGACTCACTAGTCAATAACCACACTAACCAGTCCATTTAAACATGCTCACTGCACTTTGAGAACACAGTGATTTGTGGTTTCAACATCAATCTGCTCTACACACCAATATCCCTGCCAGCTATTACACCTCTACAACACCTCCTTGGTGTCAGGAAAGTGGCACCTCATGAAATATGTCACACTTTAATGTACTTCATAAGAATTTCCATGGCAACCAGCAAGCTCGGCGGAAGTTCTGGACCCTCGATTTGACATCTTCCTAATTGATTAGTACAGAGAGTAATTATCCAAGTCGTGGCCTTCACTGTCTGCAGGATTTATGAAGACGAACGGTGTATGAAGTCAATGTGTGGGTTCGTCAATGTGTGAGTAGGAAACAACGTTGGATCTATTGGATTTGTTTTGGATTAGTTCATCTGGGACTACAGCAGCATTCAGCAGAGTCAGTCCAATTACAAATACTCATCAAGTGCTACAATCTGGTTAAACACTGAAACTGTAAACCTCAAAGCCATTCAAGGAGGACTGTCTTTGAAGGGTCAGACTTTTCTTTGTCTGCGGTCACAGGTTTTCAGACCAATTCTCAGAAGACGAGCTAAGTTAGACATCAGGCTGTTGCCCTGACCCCCCACTGTCTACCAGCATAATCCTCCTAATTCTAGAGCTGCTCTTGATAGTTAAGTCAATACACTTTGGGCTGGGAATTGCTATTGTGCTTGCCTTGCAAGTTATGTACATTCGTTTTGGATGCAGTTTCTGTGTAAGAACAACAACAAAAAAAATCAGAAGCGCCATTTGACTCACAAATCCAGAGGGAATTGAAAGACCGCTATCATAGGTCAACTATCATTAGTAAGCACTGATTGAAGATCACATTATGGCAAGACTTCATATCAAAAGAAGAATTTCTACACATAAATGTATGTGCAAAGTACACTGAATAAATAATAGTGTTACAATGTCTTTGGATGGTACATTTACTTTACGATACAGTTATTCTACTCCACATTCCTTATCTTGAGTCCATTACTATGTGTGGCATTGTAAACTAGCAGGGGCTCTTGAGGTGATTGGATGTCCTTTGACTGTAAGTACACAGCCCGGCCTTGAGAGTACACCATGTGTTGCACTCTCTCTGGACTTAGAGCTGGACCCACGCCCCACTAGTCCAAAGTCCAACACCTAACTGCCGAGTGTTCTGAGCTGGCTAGGTCTCTCTTTCTCTTTCTCTCTCTCTCTCTCTCTCTCTCTCTCTCTCTCTCTCTCTCTCTCTCTCTCTCTCTCTCTCTCTCTCTCTCTCTCTCTCTCTCTCTCTCTCTCTCTCTCTCTCTCTCTCTCTCTCTCTCTCTCTCTCTCTCTCTCTCTCTCTCTCTCTCTCTCTCTCTCTCTCAGACCCTTCCAGACTGGAGCTGCTTTTGATCTCTGGCCTTTCATTGAGAGTTTTCATCTGGAGTCAGTGTCTCTCAGATGGCCACAGCCAACAGTAATGTCATTACAGAGATATTAATGGCATTAGCGGCAGACCAACTGCAGGTAAACAGTAACAACAAGGTCATTGTACCAGGATGGGGGTGGGTGCCTCCGCTGGGGACAAGGCCACAGGGCCTTGAACATTCGGTTGACAGTTAACAGCTTCTGATAAACTTATTGATCAAGAGTCCAATCTCCAGGAGACCAAAGATAAGCCAATCAGCACCATCATGTGCATATCTATGAATGTGTGTGTGTGTGTGTGTGTGTGTGTGTGTGTGTTTATATGTGTTTGTGGGCTCTACCTGATCTCGGTGGGCTCTGCAGGCAGTTCTGGGGCACCAAGCCTGTGTGGACTGCGGGGGTGGCCCGACTGCTGAGATCTACGACGTTGGGGGTGGAAGGGGCGGCAGGGACTGGCGGCTGGGGCAGAGTCTGCGGCTGTGGTGCTTGAGGCGGCTGCTGCTGCTGCTGGCTTTGGTCGCCCTGGCTGTTGGCTGGGATGCCGTTCTCCGAGAGGAACTCCTCCAGGTCCATATACTCCAGCTGGAAGTTATCCCCATCGTACGGCAGGGTCTTGTCCCACAGCGTGGGCCCCAGGAAGGCTGACTGTGGAGCGCCCCCGTTGCCATCCTCCTCTAACTTCTTCTCCTTTTCTTTCTCTTTCCCAAAGCCTGTAAAAAGCGCAACAATAATTCAGAATGTCATCATCAGTGAATAGGAATAGGACGTTAGGACAAATGTTATTGTTCATCTGCTTAGGCAAAACATATTTTTTTTCCCATCTAAAATGTCAGTACTTTTCCGTGTATGCTGAAGCTGTAAAACCAATAGGAAAATAACTAATCCTTGTAAACATATCAATTTGAACAAGATGTCAAGAGGATCATAAACAAAAAAGCAAAAACCAATTAAACAGGAATGCGTTCACCATCAAGCGCCCTCTACTGGCAACAATAAGCACTCACCATTCAAAATAATGTGAACTCTTGAATTTCAAATTCTAGAAATTGGCAGATATATTTTGGGATATTCTACCTCTCTATAGCATGTTAAAGTGCGTATTTTAGTTATTGAATTGTAAATACACGCAGTCTAATTGTAATTTGTGGTTTTCTCCACTGTCATCCCTTTCACACAGGACTTTCTGTCACACAAAATCTAAACATCGACCAACAACACTCGACTAACAAACAAACTAGGCTACTTATCGGATAAATTGATTGTTTACATCAAATAACCTATCGTGTAAGACATACAATCAAGATCATGTCACTACTTATTTGCACTAGACATCAATGTCAACAAATTAAAAACAGAGGAATAGGCTATAAATCTTTTCCAGAAACAGCTTTGAGCTTTGTTTTTATAAAGCTGACATTTGACGTGCTTGAAGACGTCGGTGGGCAAATCGAAGACTAGGTTAGACTAAGCTGTGACAGCCACAACAAGATCCTATGGCTCAGTGTATTGGACAAAAATAATTCTTCAAGACATGCAAAGTCAATAAAACAAATTAAACAATTAAGCCTAAAAGTGAAGTCATTATTTACCTTCATCGTGATGGAAGGGCAGTTTCATAGGATTTTCCAGCAGGGATTTGAGTACGCCATGGGTCGGAGGTAGGAAAGTTGAGTTGATAGGAATAGGTCTGGACATCTTTTCCATATCCCTGGACATGGAGAAACTATTTCTCCAAAACAGTGACGAAATAAAATGTATAGGTGTTTATCTGCAATCCAACTAATGCTCCGCGAATAGAGGCCTGGTGAAGCACGGAAAATAAAAAACAATATCCGTGACGGAGACCAAACCGGTGGAGTCCTCGCAGACCGCGATCAGAAGCTCGATGCGGCTTGAGAAACTGATTCTAGCGCTCAGCCAAAATGGTTCGCCTTTCCATGTGCGGACACTGTCGTCGTTGACGTAAATTCACTAGCAATGCTAATGAACCTTCTCTGTGCGAATGAGATTGGAGGAGGGCGGGACCGTGTAGACTTGTTGTTAATGAGCTTTGTACAATACATTGTTTCACGTCAAAGCTTTCGGTTATTGTTTTCACCGCAACCAGACAAGATAGTTATATTTTAAAAGATAAAAAATAAAATTAAGGCTGCATTTTTTTTTATCGGCCAGCACTTTCACTGTATTTAGAAAATTATGATCGATAATGATTTTGTGTATGTTGTATTGCAATAATACATTAATTAGGCTACTGCACGAACATCTCAATGCCATCAATTCAACTTTCTGATAGGCATATATGCCTATCAGAAATATATGCTAGGGTGGCCTATGGATAAATTCAGAGCCCTAATTGAGCAATAACTCTATCTATAAGGCCTGAGTAAAGTAACAGCAGAAACGTAAAATAAACTGAATAAAGTTATTTTTTCACCCGTCCGACTGCGGTTGTGTTCTGAAAACGTGAAACTAACCCCTCTTCTCCCTATCAACAAGAGTGTTGTGGGATGGTGGCTTAAATCATCGCCGAACAAGCGCTTTGAAACTCTATTCGCTTACATTCCAAGCTAATATTCCTTCCATTCAGATTTGACTACGCTGACTCTTTGGTGAATTCAGCAACTGTCAAGGCTTATAGCCTACCATGAAATGCTCACATGAACGCGGTTGAGCTGACCTACTTTCAACCAATAGCAACTAGCCTACGAAGCAATAATTCCAGTGTCAGGGACTTGATTGTAGCACATTGAACGCCAATTGTGCCAGATCCCTCTTTCACTGTGTCATGGTTGTTAAATGAATAATATCTTTGAAGTATTCCAGTGGTCATGGAACTATTTTATAGCCTAATCTATGCTAGCCTACCTTTCTTTCACTCTCACTCTCTCTCTCTCTCTCTCTCTCTCTCTCACACACACACACACACACACACACACACACACACACACACACACACACACACACACACACACACACACACACACACACACACACACACACACACACACAAATGTGTAAATACTGCACATGAACAGACATAGGGAGAGGAAATAAGAGGCAGGCAGGGAGTATGCATGTGTCATGCTTGGCAACTGTGGTTGCCAAAGCAATGCAATGTTATTGTGGTGAGTGTGACGTATTTAAAAGTTTCATTCAGTCTCACAGCTCTGCATCCATGGCCAGAGCACAAAGGGCAGCTGCTAAGACCAGACTGTCCAGTTATCATAGTCAACTGAAGTTTGAGTTTTTTGGCCATTATGTGAGGCTACACCAGTATTGTCACACATTTCATGTGAGCAAGTGAAATAAGCTACAGTGATTGAATATGTATTGATCTACACCTCTTGGAAGTTTGTGAGGAGCAAATTGGCACATTCTCCTCCTTTTTTTTTTTAATCTTTTGGTTATGTTTATGCCTAGAAATCTTTTTTTGGTTATGCACATTTACAGATTGACTTTGTGTCACGATAGGCCTATTGGTTGGTATTTCGCTTTTTCACTGATTGGGTCAGAAGCAGAGTCTCACACGTGGTCCATGTGTGTGGCTCCAGAGCTCATCTCAAGCCTCAAAAGCCATTGCATTTACGGTCAATTTCCTCACAAATGGAGTCGCTGGAGAATGAAAACCTTGCTTTCATTTCCTGTCACCTTCTGTGATAAGTAGGCTATGCAGTTTGAATGGGAGATGGAGTAAGATCTTCACTTCATAACTGGAAGTTAATTTAAACGGCTCTGAGTTGTGTTCCGGAAGTAAAAAGTACTGTAACCTCAATACGAATAATGACCTGGTTTTCTTTATGTTGTTTGCTGTTAGAACTACTAATAAAAGATTGACAGCTGCTGACTTGACAAATGACAAGGGTCATATGTCTGCCGTGCTTCATCCCACCCACCCCCACTGAAAATGGAGGGATCTCCTCTGGTAATGCTATTGCCCTTCAGTCATTGAGAGTGCATGAGTACACCATGTGACTAGCTGCTTCCAAGAACTTTCTATTTCTGTGCATAATAAAAGACAAGAAAACAACTGTCTCTGCTAGCCATATAAAGGCCATGCATTTTACAAAGTGTCAAAATGAAAATGTTAGTTCAAGTTATCATGTATTAAACGGTGTTCTACCTATTCAAACAAAGCAGATATCCAAGAAAATATGCTTAATAAGTACACTAAAATACATTCTATTCTTTTACTACTGCATTGCTCGTCTGTTTTCTCTTCTCTGTAGATTTAATAGCCTTTCGATTCTTTTGGGAATATTTTACATTTTACAAATAAATGAATGCAGAATTCTACCTTGTGGCAGTATGATGGCCTGAAACATTCTACATACACTAATAGTAGAATAAATAATACGAGAGCCTATGGCACTGGATAACAATCAAGCAGAAGTCCCAGACTGCTTTAGTAGTGTCCCCTTGGCCCCATCATCAGGGTGTTAACTTCCTGTGAAACCACAACCGGGACCGCCTGAGAACAAAACACTTGTGGAACATTCCTCAAGCCATTCATAGTCTTAAATATGAGACTGAAAAGCGCACAGGAGAATGCTGTCTTGGCTGCATGAGGTCAAATGGAAACATCCCTGAGCTGGGATTTTAAAATAGATGCAGCGACCCGATGAGTAACTTTGAGAAGGGGTCTACCATTGCTTGTGCCTGAAAATACTTAATGATATACTCACATGGCAGCACATGCAGTTAGTTAGACCAGGGTTGAGGGTTGAGGGTTTAATTTCTGTTGCATGCACACCAGTTAAGACACCCAGCTATTTACTGGTGAAATATCACCATATTTGAATTTTTCTTTTCTCCATGAAATGAGTCTTATAGCCAAGAATAGAATCTCCAGGAAGAAAAGTAGCATGGAAAATACTGAAGAGTTTTTGCCAAGTTATGCCATCTGCCAATTTGTAATGATGAATGGCATTGCATTTCTGTATGCATGGCCAGGCAATAATCTCTTGTCTGCTTGTATTGTGCACCGTAAGCAGTAAATCATTTAGAAGAACAAAACAAACGACATTAAATTATATGAAATTCAAATAAAAAAAGTAATTGCCTGCCCTGCTTGTATTTTTGCCTATAGTGCTTGTGCGTGGAGAATGAAACAGTGAGTCCCATTACAAAGCTGTCAGAGCTGTCAGAGCAGGCCACAAGGTGTTTCAGGATTGATATTTGCCTGCAGGAATTATGTCCAGCCATGAAAATGGGTGTGTGACAAAAGTCATGTGTTTCTGGGCTCACCTCCCAATAACGTTGGTGACCATTTCTCGTCATTTCTCCATTTTCTTGTCATCCATAATCATAATTACCCTGGACAAGTGGACATCTTCCCTCTTTGTAAAATTAACTTAATAGGGCTCATCTTTATCAGTGTGTCAGAGAATGAGTTCACTGGGACAGCAGTTCTTTCATGTCTGGGATGATACAAGACAAGCATGGTGAATCAGGACACCTCTGTGTAAGCAGAAGCCATCTGAACAACATGTGAGTTTGCTCTTAGGTCAACCTGCAGGCAGGGGTGTAGTGGTAAAATAAGAAGTGAGTAAACTATGAAATCACTGCTGGACTGCTTCATGCGGTACTTTTTAAAACATTTTTTAAAGCATTCAGAACATGTTTGATAATGGTGGTTATCGTCCAATGTTTATAACCATACCAGTGGTATTAAGTGGAGTGTTGATGAGTGTACACATATTGTGGATGTGGATAATACAGTGTGATTTTTGAATGTCGAAAGTTGCAATGGGCAAATAAACTCTCTTGAGAGATGGATAAAGTCTAATAAGAGATGGATAAACTGCATTTACTTACGTTTAGCCTCTACTACATTCATCCCTGCCTGCAGGCTATAATCACAGATATTAAACAACTATTTACAGCCAGGTTGAAACTGATCTAACAATTTGAACAGCCAAAATATATCCAAAATCTAGGACTCTGATGAGGACGTTTGTTACGTCAAAATGTTAGTCAATGTTTTGCACCTTTTCAATAAATACTAAAGAAGACATCTGCGTTGCACCGGCATTCTTCTTCCTTTCATACACTGTCCTGGCCTGGTTGCACCAGATTGTCTCACACTGCAGAAGCGCAGAGAACATTCTAAATGCAATGTTACATATTCACTGTCATATTATCTTGTTATGAAGAAGATCCTCTCTTCATAATCCTACCAATAATTCATACTTAAAACACACAAAAAGGGGGGTGCTGTGGCGCAGCAGGCTACAGCGCTCGTACCATATACGGGTCCGAGTGCCCACGGGGACCCAGGTTCGAATCCGGCCTGCGGTCATGTCCCGATCCCACCCCATCTCTCTCTCCCACTTGTTTCCTGTCTACTCTTCACTGTACTATAACATTAAAGGAGTCATAGAACGCATTTTTTGACCATTACAAATTGATCTTTGAGCCTAAATAATGTCATATGTAAATTTGTGGGGCTGAAAACGCCCCAGGAGCACTGCTAGATCGCCTAATACAAGGTCATAAATAAGCCTTGCAATGAAACAGTTTGTTTTTCCCGCCCACTCAGCAAGTTCATGAATATTCAAATGAGATGCGCGCTGATTGGTCTATTGGCCGATATGTCCTGAAAGTTGATTGGCTCAATCCACCGGTCTGAAGCTAGAGCAAAGTGAAACTACGTTTACTGCTGGTAAATAAAGCCAAAATCTTTGACAAAGCTATCAACAAAGGATTTAAATAAGGAATACAGCCGTACATGTATAAACCGAGTCAGAAGAAGGTTCTGACGAAGATGAAGTGCAGCAGATTCCCCAACAGAATGAATGTGTTAGATTGGTAAGTTTTATCAGTACATTTCTTAGTATAGTAACTCTCCAAAGTTAGCTGTAATAACGCTAGCATTACAACGTCTCTGCCATAGACCACATATCTAGATACTAGCATCGTAAGAGCAGTTTAACAAGAATTATTAATCGAAGGTATGCAAATGAGAGGGGCCGAGGGGTGTATCTAAAGGGGGATGGGCACCTATTACGTGTTATCTGAGCTCTGTTCAGATTGGAGCATTTCAACACGGCTGTTTCTATTTCCCAATTTGCATACGAAAGCAGGCGGGGGACGCGGTAAAGTCTTTGGTGTTGTCCTTTGGACACTGCTCGCAGCCTAAATTCAACAGTAACAAGGTGAATGTGGTTTTGAATTCTAGGACTCCTTTAAAGGCAAAAAGGCCAAAAAATATACTTTAAAAAAAAAAAACACACAAAAATACTTCACACACATTGCCTTCCACAACAGTCAAGACACTACGCTGTCTTTCTGTTTGATTTGTGGTTATCCTTTGTGTTTATCATCCAGCATACTCAGTATTTTATGGGGCAAGCTGGCATCACTTCGTCTCATATTCCATCGCCATCCCCACCCACCACATCTCTCTCACGCACTATACTCCCCTCTCTCCCATCCCCACCCACCACATCTCTCTCTCATGCACTATACTCCCCTCTCACCCCTCCCTCCCTCCCTCTCTCCCTGACTGCAGGGCATGTTTTGTGCTGAGTGATGTTTGGAGGCTTTGATGACTCGACGCTGGTGGAGAATGGGTCACATTGGTGTTCTGTTTGCCCACGTGGCATGGGGGGTATCTCTTTGGGGATGGGAGTGTTGACGGAGGTGTGTGTGTGTGTGTGTGTGTGTGTGCATCTGTGTGCATACGCAGCACACGCCACGCTCAAATAAAGGTGCATCGTCATCCTGGCATGGAGTAGAGGCACCCTGCCCAACACAAGAGCACCCAGCATTGGCTCCTCAAAGCCCCCCCCCCCCCCCCCACAGACCTGAGTCACATGCTCGCCCTCGCTTGCAGACACGCTTAACACCACATGCTTTCCCTCCCGCTCCCCCCCTCCCTCCAGCCCTCCTCTCCTGCAGCGCTTATTCCATTTTGTTTAACGCACTACTACCCCCCCCCCCCTTCCTTTTACCCCTCTGTAGCTTCCCCTTGCTCTGTTTCTCCCCCTGCTTACTCCCTGTCCTATCACAGGCCTCTATGCCATCTGTCTCTCTGTGACCATGACGGAGGATGACAGCATCTTGAGCGAAGGGAATAGAGATCGCAAGTAAACTTGACAAACAGGGAGAAACTGTCTCCAGTGGATGTCTTCCTCCATTTTTTTCCTTCTCCCTTTCTCCATCTTCCCCTTTTTTCTCTTTCCCTCTCTCAGCATCCGTCATGCTTTTCCATGACACAGATTGGCAGGCCTGACCACCACTTTATGAAAAGCCCACTGTCCTTCCTCTCCTTCCATGACATGGTCAGCTGACAAAGGGCCAAGGTGCCCACAGTGACTGGGTATAGAAGGAAAACATTGGCAGCCTCGAAAGCCTACTGGGAAAACTCTGCCAAGGCCTACTGTGTTTTGAAGCTAGTCCTTGGTGACATATGTGTGTGTGTGTGTGTGTGTGTGTGTGTGTGTGTGTGTGTGTGTGTGTGTGTGTGTGTGTGTGTGTGTGTAGGCTTTCCATCAAGTACTCCAAGGCTTTGCACTATAACAAATGACTAACTGCACACTCTACAGACCTCGGTGCGTGTGACAAAATAGTTGGGTAGAAAAGGAAACAATGGTGCAAATTGTGTACATCTACTGTGTTGAATAAATAAGTAAAATACTACTGTGAATACAGTACATGTTCCTATTCCCCTGAAGAGGGACATTCTGTCCTGCTCCAATCTCCCTCTCATCTCACGCAGCAATCTGCCAGCTGAATTTAGATAAGGTCGCTAGCTGGGGCTGAGAATGGCTGTGTGGAAAACACAGACACCCGCCTGGAGCAGGTGCTGAAAGGCTCTGGAGACGCATGGGCTTGGTCACGTATGAGGTTGTTTGTTGTTTACGTGTGTTTGTGTACGGTATTTTGTAGATGCCCCATGACTCTGATGGGTTAACCGTGTTCATGACTGTAGTTTGTTGTGTGCGGTATTTGTAGATGCCCCATTACTTTGATGGGTTAACCGTGTTCACTGTTCATGACTGTAGTTTGTGCCAGGTAAGGGTAACATTATCAGCCAATTTAGAGAGTGTGCTCCGTGTGTGTATGTGTGTTTCAATGTGGAATCAAGATCAGAGCCAATCCTGTGGATGCTATTAAGGGTTACAACACTGGAGTAAATGATGTCCAGGTACAGTACAGTACACCAAAAGCAATAGAGAGTGAGGAAATACATCAGTGTGTACTGTGAAATACATGGGGGATGCCTCCTGCATACTGTAAGTCATGGGTATGGTGATTATATTAACGTTCATTTCGTTATCAGGCCAGACATATAGTATTTCATTTAGATAATCATTTGTAACTGTAAATTTGCACAACTTCAAGGAGATAGACAGTAAATACTGTATGCTATACATTAGTATACTGCTCACTGAACAGTTAATGTTAAAATGCCTGATATGTAAAGTAAACAGCTGTGTGAACGTCCCAGCTTTAAACTTCGAGTTCCACTTTCAGTGGCCCGGGCACAGTACACACATACAGGGCAATAGGCCCTATCATTGATTAGTGGAAAATACTTACTAAAGATATGCACGGGCAAGTGGGTTGTTGCACCCACAGAGCTGGCGCAGTTCTGATTGGGTCACTTGGCTGGAGGAATGGCCTTGGACATTGTGAAGAGGGGGGTGAACGGGTGAAGAGCTGCATGGAAAAGATGAAGGGGAAAAGTGGAGAGGAAAGGGGAAGAGAAAAGAAACATGCTGCTCGGCCTGTCTACTTCAGTCACGGAAGCCTGCTGGAGCGCAGCCAAGAGCTGTGCTCAGTCACCAGAGCGAAAGCACACAAACAGACAGACACACACACACACACACACACACACACACACACACACACACACACACACACACACACACACACACACACACACACACACACACACACACACACACACAAACACACACACACACACACACACACACACACACACACACATACACACTTCGTTCAAAATAGCAACTTAAGTTTATCGCAGGTGCACTTCTGTTCCATTAAACCCCCCGACAACCCAAAACACTAAACAAACACAGAGAGGTGCACACACCCACACACACAGTCGCAAAATACAGTTGAGAGATGCTTAAAGTACATCTTTGTACAGTAGCGTTTTTTTTGGTAGAAATTCCTCATATTGATTTAAATTCTCCTTTGCCACAGTGAAACTCACCCATCATCCACCAATAAAGTCAAGTTTACGTTTGGTCTGACCTATCGTGGTGGTGGTGCAGGTTGAAGGTGGGAGAGTGTGTGTGTGTGTGTGTGTGTGTGTGTGTGGCCATGATCCCGGGCTCATGTAATCCTGGGCTCATGTAATCCCTTGCCGTCCTGGAAACCTCAACAAGCCTCCCTTAAATCAATCACAGCTCACTGGAGGCGGTCCTCTACGGGAGGACCTGAATGGGACCTTCTTACAAACACCTTATTTTGCCTGTGTGACGGACGGTCTGTGGTGCAGGAAGAACACAGCCTGGGTGATGTGCAGGACCCGTTTTAACCTCCTATATTTGGGTGGGCTGGAAGAAATTTTGCATGGACAACATAAAGCAGTCAAATTGGATCAAAATGGACATAAACAAAAAACACAAACACAGAAAATTCAGTACTACCTAGTTTGAGTAGACAGTACTTCTGATACATGTATTTAAAACACAAATACAAAATAGAATGTTGTCATTTGTGTTCTATTTTGTTAAAGGAAATGGCTTTCAAAAATACTTTATAAATTTAGGTGTCTGTTTCTGTAGTTGTAGTGACATCATAAAAGTGCAACGAATGCAGCCTCTGACTGGTACTGACTTGATTTGTTATTGTCAACATTGAGATTCAGAAAGATGCACCAGAGCAAGATGAGCAAGGTGTACTGTACACACCAACCTCAAAATTCTTGAGAACTTTAATCATCCAATTGGAACACATGGAACCAGTTCCAGTAGGTGGTTGCCCTGCAACAAGTTGCCACGTGTATCGCTTAAAGCAACACAATGGAAAAATCCAGTCAATTAATCATTTGCCCAGACTTTTTGAGTGCATCTCTAATACAGCATTTATAGGTTATGAGATGCAACAGGCAAGTCAGCATAATGATCTGTAAACTGTTTGCAGGTAATAGCATGTCTCAAAGGCAGAGAAAAGCTGTTGCTCTCAAACTCTGACCACTTAATAAACAGAGTCAGTGATGAAGGAATGGATTCAATTGAAAGATATGGAAGGTTTGTAAAGTGATATCATGCTTCTTAAAAATACAATGATATTATATTCTATTTTGATACATGGTGTGGCTATGCATTTTGTAGTTTATTTTGATACACTTTGAATGAGGGTATTTGAAATTTAATTTTGAAAATACGTTTTGAAGTATTTTTTCCCATCCTTGCCAACAGCTAGAACAGCCAGAAGCAACTAAAGTGCTACACTGTGGGCATATTTAACCTGTAGTATAGCACTGTAGCTGCCTGGCCATTCTAACTGTTGGCGACAGCAACCCGAGCTAGGAAGCACTGATTATTTTCGGGGGGTTTCTCGTACCGACAGCACTCAGAGACTAGATCTGTGGGCTTGGGTGGGCCGGGCGTGATGTGACATAACATCATCTTATCTGTGTGTCAAGTTTGAGATTTTCACATACTGTACTGTATATCACAAGATGTGGAGGGCAGGGAGAGTTAGAAATGCTGTTCAACTGTCAGACTGAAATCTCACTTTTAGCTTCTTTTTTCATATCGATGGTGATGTTAGTATATCAGACAGATCCAGTGTAATGAAGGAGCAATGCTTTCTCTCTCTCTCTCTCTCTCATACACACACACACACACAAGCAAAACCAAACAAAAAACCCACACTGCCTTGGCTGTTTCCAAGCAACATCCTCAGGACCAACTGAATAGAGATCAAAAGAGAAGGTTTTAGATGTAGCTAATACTGCGCAAGCCAAAGAAAACACATCTCTCGGTCTTTTCCCTGTCTCTGTCTCTATGACTACGTCTTCATTATCGCAGTCTCTTCCTCACTTACCCAGACTCCCTACTGGGCTCTTTTCTGCCTAACAATGGAGCGAGCGGCTCAAGCCATCTGAGGTCAGGGCGCGCAGCACAGGTCCTCTCTCCCTCTGGCTCTTTCAGAGAAGAATTACGCCGTGGCAGCAGAGGCTTGGTACTCTGCGCCCAATGCTCGGAGTCTGCACAGTACACTGCGCTTGGCCGAGGCAGAATGTGTGCCATTTATCAGCAGCGCTGAGAGCCAGGGACCAAGGGGAAATGATGGGATGTTCCCTGAATTATAGGTTTTTTTTGCGTTGAGCATGCGAGAAGTCCTCGTCTTCGTGGCACACGGGCTCTGAGGACCAGGGGAATGACCACATGAGTGGAAATCGTGACACATTTGCATGAATCTTTGCAAGGCAATACAAGTGTGTTCCAAACAAACACAAGCAAGCACCTATTTGCACAAGATTAATCATTAGAACAATGACACTGCTTTTTTGGGCCTTTGGTATTATTTGCCCTCAATGGTGCCTTCCAGGCAGCGCTGCCTTCAAGGCACTACTCCCCTCAGTTTAGGGGTAGGATGGGGGTTGAGGGGGTTAAGGTTAGGAATAGGGTGAAGGTAGTGCCTTTTAGGCTGTGCTGTCTGGAAGGTGCTGTTGGGGGCAAAAAACACCATTGAGCACTTTTTTGCAACCAGTGACAAAATACTTTATAATCACTGGATGAGACTGAACGACAGTGAAACAAGTCAATGTGAAATGATCTGTGGTGCAACCACCATATCAGTCTTGGCTCCGTTGGCAAAGCATATGCTGCATGATGCAGTGACCACCCGAGCTGAATGAAGGCCAACAACGTCTATGAATGGTGCCTCAATGGAGGAGTTCTGGGACAGGATGACCTCAGTGGGGAGGGACCGAGACACACAAACACACACACACGGACATATGTTGGCCATGTCTCCGAGGGGGCTATGGCAACAAGGCAGGCAGGGCGGTAAGCCGCTAGCAGATGGTGGCTACAGGTTAAGAGCTTAGTGTTGTCGCCGTGGCTGTGACTCCGACGGCGGTGACGTCATGTCAGCCCAGGGCCGTGGGCTTCAGCCCTCTGTGGAGCCCAGCCGGCACAGGTGACCTTACCCTCATGAATGTCACGCACCGTCATCACTGCGTCTCAGGACTGAACACCGAGGCCCACAGGAGGGGTTATTCATACACACACAAACACACACACACA
The DNA here is from genome assembly GCF_963854185.1 of Sardina pilchardus. Lineage (NCBI taxonomy): Eukaryota > Metazoa > Chordata > Actinopteri > Clupeiformes > Clupeidae > Sardina > Sardina pilchardus. The sequence goes on along the minus strand of NC_084996.1, from coordinate 14,794,981 downwards.
CACACACACACACACACACCTACACAGAGAGATGCTATTTTATTATGTTTGCTTTGCAGTGTTGCTGTGAACACAGACTTTGGTTGTAATTTCGGTCGTGGCGTGAGATAGAGATAAGCATCAGGGAAGTCATTGTAGTCGTGCATATTTAAATAGGAAGTGTTCTTTTTTATGGAGCGATGATTAAAAACCATATCCTGGCAGAGCAGTGTGCTGCGCGTGACGACAGCAGGGGTCTGGTAATGTCCCCTCTGCTGCTCTGTCACCGCTGTTCGTGCCCATGCAAGAGCGCTTCTCGCCCAGAACCCCTTATGACTGCCCACTCCATGAATCTATGAATGTTTCCCCTGATGATTTGTCTTTTTTTGTTTCCACACATCATTATATCCACACGCACACGCACACGCACACGCACAGGATATTTTTGTGTCGGAGCGAGATAGGGTTGTGTGCTAGAGTGGCCAACAGTGCCCACGCCTGCCCACACAATAGGACGGCTGTCTTCTCTGTCAGGAGGAAAAGGCACATCCACATATGCACCATACCCGTCACACACACACACACACACACACACACACACACACACACACACACACACACACACACACACACACACACACACACACACACACACACACACACACACACACACACACACACACACACACACACACACACAAACACAAACACAAACAAAAAACACAACTCTGTCTCACACACACACTCCCTCACACATACGACACACACACTCACTCTTTCATACAAACACACACTCTCACATACTGTACACACAACACACACACATACACACACACACACACACACACACACTCAACTGAGGGCTGGAGAGTGTGTGGGAAGGTGCTGCTGCAGGCACTGTGGAGAGATGCTTCTCAGAGCTATGATTCAAAAAGCAGAAAAAAAATACACTTCGACAGGCATTATTTTCATGTCAATAATAAAAGGAGGCATAAAGGAAGACCACCTCTGTCTACTGGCATGTTCAGCAGTATGTGTGAACCATATCATGCAGATGGATGGGCTAAGAAATCAATGGATATTTGTTTTCTAATCTTATGTGTATCTGCAAATTGGTGTGGGAAACCTATTTGTATGTATGAATCATAACGAGATTGAAGTCTAACGATGACCTTCGGCTGACGAGTTCCTCTTTCAACAGCTATTGGGGCCTCAGGTCTTGTAAAAAATTATGCACCTTGCAGTTATCGAGGACAGATGTTTCCAGTGAATCTATTGCTGAAACTCGGTGGGAGTCTGATTCATTCCTCATCAAGTTCAAGTTAAAGAGTATCTGAGTCTTATTCGCATACATTATGTCCCACATTAAGATGTTATATGACAAAACATGGTTTTTAACAAACCAACTAACTTTCTCATTACCATTTTTCCATTATTTAGAGATTTGCTCAAACTTCACCTCCTTTCTAATGAAGTAAAACCCACCATCAAGTCCCACGCACACCCCTTTTCCATTAACGCAAGCCTTGCACAAAAAAAAGCCTACAAAAAAAAAAAAAAAACCCTGACACTGACGGTTTGGTTGAGATTCTAAGGAGGTCATGAGGTCATGTACTATCCTAAGCGGAAAGAGTCCCACCGGTGCTGTTCGCCGGGCGACCTCATTGTGAAACAACAGCCTCCAAATGACTCAAGGCAATTAGAAGGGTGGGACGGTGTAGCGCAGTACAAGAAGTTCAGTCTGCTAATTGGAGTCTGGATGAGTCAAGCTCGGAGGTCACCGAAGGTTGAAGAGGAGATGGGTCGCCAATTTGCGTATGGCGGGGCGGGCCGGGGGGGGGGGGATATACAGTAATCTCTGTCCTGGACTGCCCCAGCCAGGTGCGAAGGTTATCAGCACACCAGCAGGAAGGAGGAAAGCCCTCGGCCAAAACATTTCTGTTCCTAGTGTCCCCCGCCATCTCTGGGAGCAGTGCCAGTAGCCACCGCAGTAGGGGTCATCCAGACATGGGCTCCACCTTATACAGGGCCCTCTGAAGATAACTGGAACCAGTGTTGTGACCACGGTGTGACAACTCCCTCAGGTAAAAGGAGGACAGAACATCCCGGCCGCTGGGAGGGAAAAACCCAAAGGGGTTGGGAAGGCCGGTGGCACTCGTACACTCCGTACATCGTGCAGTCGGCAGCTGCCAGCTTGGCATCAAAGAGCCCCGGCTCCGACCGGTTGCCAGAGGCGACACATCTCGGGACAGAACACATCTCCATATTTTCCGTTTTGCATAAATCATTAAGAGGTTGTATCAAGATAACGGCCTACTATTACCCAGTGGCTGCGTAGATGACTCTGGGGAGGTTTGCATACGCACTGGGGGAGAAGTTCTCGCCTCCCACGACATGATTGTTCCGATCGCAGCCTGTGATTTGTAATTTGGAAAAGTTGACTCAACAGTCGCAGCTGCTACTGTATGTACGTTTTCAAGTAAGTCCAAAACCCAGTTTCACAAACCCAGTTACCTGTGATGCCCCACACCCAATTAATGTGGTGACTCTCTTACATCCATACAGTGCTTATATAAAGTATTTACCCCCTTCAGATATTTTCCCTTCCGTTGCTTTTATAACTAGAATCATGGTTGATGTTATACAAAAATATACCAAAATCCCTCTTTAATGTCAAAATGAATATATGAAAAATAATCAACACAATGTGTAAATATTCATCCTCTTCAGGTTGGCCTTTGGCTGCAATTAAAGGATTTTCGTAGATAGGTCAGCTTGGGCTTCTGGAAACTGCAATTTTACCAAATTTTTCTTTGCAAAACTGTTCATTGTTCAAGCTCTGTTGGAAGACCCCATGGACAAAAAAACCCATCCAGACCAGCTAAAGGCGGTTTGCTGGTTGATCAGCTTGTTGACTTCTGAGGAAGGGGCTTACAGGCCCGAAACGTCATGTTTTTTTTAATAAAGAAATTGGGAGGAAAGTTCTGGTTGCAGCAGACTTTTCTCTCGATTTACAGCTCTGCTTAACTACCTGGTTTGACCACTCCATGATGGCTAGACCAGAAATACTTGCAAAAACATACCTTCAGCTGGTGTACCCTGCTTATGCTGGTTTTGCTTGTCCTACCACCTCAAACTGGTCATTTCAGTTGGTGTTGCTGGTCCACATTGCTGGTTTAACTGACCAATGCCAACTTATTTGGGTCATTCTAGCAAACAAGCATGACCATCTTACACCAACAATGTCAGGCTTGGCAGGCTGGTGACACCAGCATGATCAGCATGTCCACCCGGTGGCCCAACCAGCTACACTAGCAAAGACCAGCAAGAGCGGGAAGAAAACCAGCAAAGACCAACTAAAACCAGCTGTACCGTCTATAAGCTGATCTGAGCTTTGACTTTGCTTGGGCTCATTGTCTTACAGGAAAGTAAATATTCTCCCCCAAGTCATCTCTTGCAGACTAAATCAGGCTGTCCTCCAGGATTTCCATATACAGTATTTTGATGAATTCATTTCACATGTATCTTTACAAGCTTTCCAAGGAGAAGCATGATGCTACCACCACCATGCTTCAAATTAGGGGTGATGCGTTTGTGTGGTGATGTGCATAGCATCTATTCTGATGGGCAAGAAGCTTAATCTCATCAGACCAAATAACCTTCTCCAATTTGCCCTTGGAGTCTCCCACAAGTCTTTGGGCGGACTTTAGTTGAGATTTAATTAGAGCCACTAACCCATAGAGCTTTGACTGGTGAAGAACTCAATAGTTGTTGTATGCAGTCTCATCTCAGCTGCAACTCCTTCAAAGTTGTCATATGGGCTTTGGTGGCTTCCCCACCAGTACTCTTCTTAAACGGTCATTCAGTTTGTGGAGACGACCTGCTCTAAGCAGATTTACACATTCCCAACATTCCTTAATGAAGGATTTCACTGAACTCCAAGGGGACGTTCAGTCACTTGATTTTTCCCCCCCTATCCATCTCCTCACTTTTCAATACATTTCCTCTGAGTATTTAAGTGTTCTTTTGTCTTCATGGTGGAATTGTAGCCAGGAATACTGATTGACCAGTGACCGGACCTTCCAGACACAGGTGTCTTTATATTACTTTATACTATACACATCCACTGCACTCAGGGGAGGTATTTATGGGGGGGGGGGGGGTATTTATGCAACCACTTACATTATGTTCTACATTATATGTTCTACATTATATGTTTTTAATTAACATAATACAAATGAATTTGAACAAGATCAAATTTCAACTGAAGATTCTGCCACTGTGTCCACAAATATCACGCATGACAATGCCTCTACAAATTCCTCCGTTTTTTGGCAAAGAGCCAGTTTCCTTCCGACAATCACTGCAGCAATTCTCAGAATGCATGAGCTGCACCACCATGGGCGCAGGTTCATTATGAGCGAGCCGCAGGGGGAGGAGAACATTAAAAATAAAAAAAAGGCAGGCCACAAACTGTTGGTACAGATGCCGCTCGGCTAGAAAAACGGCTGGAAGTCTTCCTGATGAAGCCTTGCCAGGGACCAGGTCACAGAACGCTTCAAAGCCCGGACCATCTGAGGTAATCCTGGTTACATAATACTAGGCTATTCCAGGTAAGATGGACCCACAGCAGATGCCAGCACTCACAGCAGCCATTCATACACACACACCACATATTGCATATACACATACAAACACACATTTTAGATGATTTTTAGGCCTAGTAGTGACTTGTTCAGGGCACAGGTCTAGCAACATACCTCAGAGACAGTAAATACAGACTCTTTGCATTGACACCAGCCAACTCCCTTTGAACTCTGACCTTCTCTGTGTCCTCATAGGCCTGAGTGGAAGACAGTGGAGTGGAGACAGTGAGGGGACTGTCCTCTTCCTCCTCACTCTACATGTCATCATGCAGTCTCTCTGTCTCTCTATGCATCTCTGCTCTCAACCGGTATGCCACCCCCCCTCCCATCCCCACCCTGACCCCAGGTCAGTGATCACTCAGCTGATACGCCTCCAAAGACCTCCGTTTGATGAACCCAATTTCGTTCTTTTCATGGACAAACACAAACATGCCCTCCCCACACATCTCACAAACACACACACACACACACACACACACACCTCCAGCAGCTCCAGGCGAATGTTTGTTTATGTACTTGCTTGTGGACATTTCCCACAATAGTGAAATCCTGCGTTGGCTTCCTAAAGCCCCCCTTTCCTGTGGCGGCTTCCTTGGGACACAAGCAGGCATTGTGAGATCAGGGAGGGCAGCGCAAGTGGAACATCCAGCCAGCCATTACGGAGCGGAACCTTGTTAGGAGTGCTGCTGATGGTGCTGCTGCCTGGGGGACTGGACAGACTGTGACGGACACACACACACACACACACACACACACACACACACACACATCGTGGGGTGTGGGGTTTTTGTGTGAGGCCACTTTGCACGCCATTCACTGACCTGCCGCACAGATCTTGGGCCATTTATGGGTGACCTTCTCCCCGCCAGGCTGCCCAAACGCCCACTAATGAGCCCATCAGGTTGCTGAACAGCATCTGCACACACACACACTCTCACACTCTCACACTCCTGCAACCCACAAAACCTGCATAGCGCCTGGACGCACGTCAGCCAGATCGCATTAAAGAGCGCTCGCCTACTTGTTTGCTTGCACTCGCTCTCTCTCTCTCTCTCTCTCTGACACCCCCACCCTCCCTTCTTCCCTCTCTCTCCCTATCTCTCTTTGCTTTTCTGCATCCCTCCCTCCCTCCCTCCCTCCCTCCCCCTTCACCGCACAATCACTCCAGTCGCTGAATAATACAAAGCAAACAGTGACCCACTTTCTGCACGGAGGGAACATGCGAGACAGAAAACCCGGACCGGAGTCTGTCGGGAGGAGGAGGAGCCGAGACTCCGAGACAGATCGAGGCAGAGCGGGAGGACTCGAGCAGCCACTGCCGGCGTACCACCGCACACGCCAACACACACCGCGTCACACCGACCTGACAACCACTTGTTGAGGGTTACTTATTTTCACCAGGGCGCTTAGGGTGCCGTGGGGGCCCCCCCCCCCCGCACAAGTGACCCCCGAGTGGCTGGAGCCAGCTCCGTGGCACCTGGGGGCCCCCTTCCTGGCTCCGTGGCTTCCTTGAGCTTGTAATGTGATTAGACAGGCAGGCACAGGAATACTGCGGCCACTCCGCTCTCCCGCCCCTGCCTGAGGCCTCCAGGCAGCAGGAATGCGGCTCACCAAGTGGGGGCCTCACACATGTGTCACGGCAGTAATCTGCAAGGTGTACACTCTGACCTACTCTCTCTCTCAGAATGGCTGCATGTGTCGAGCGCGTGTGTACACGCATGTTTGTTTTTTAAGAAAAGTGGGTGTGTTAATGACTGCTTGTCATGCTATACAGCATGCGGTCTTTAAGGAGATTGTAGTGGCTGGCATATACTGTACATGCACAGACAGACAGACAGACACACACACACACACACACACACACATGATCAGAAAGAGGGGAAAAATATGAGAACATACTTCTTTCACACATAAACTAATTTTGACCTAAACAAAAACACTTATTTAAGATAAATATTAACAGGTTATTTCTCGGGTATAATTTTCAGTTGCAGTGCATGGTGCCAGAGTTTGTGACTGTGAAAAACCCTCCACCGCCTGTGTCCTACTACTATTCTCGCTGTTGATTGTGTGACAAAACCAGATGTGGCCCTAACTCAGAATTCAAACGCTGGAATGTTCCATGGAGTTGACTATCAACACTTAAATATAAAACATAAATAAACAAAAAAATAAAAAAAACTACAAAAAACAACATCCTTCTCAGTACAACATGTTCTCAACGACCTCTAGGGAAATGTGAATCGATAATCGATAAATAACTTCTAATGCCGAATAACTTTATGACCTCTTCTGCATTACCTGCGCATGCAAATGGAGAGTGCAGAGGAGAGGCAGCCCTGTATGTGCAGAGCCCCTGTCTCCAACCTGCACCCTGTGATGGCGCATGACAGCTTATCTGCTCTCATTAGATTAAACTCAAACGACGGGGGGGGACAGCTGAATGGTAACCATGGCAATGAAACCATATCACAAGTGAACATTTATATGTCTCTCTCTCTCTCTCTCTCTCTCTCTCTCTCTCTCTCTCTCTCTCTCTCTGGTTGGTTACTGTTCTGCTCTGTTGCTATGGTGTGACCCTGTTTCAGAGCGAATGACCTGCAATGTTTTCTGGGAAGGGGCAGAGAGGGGTGGGGAGACAGCCGCTACCACTACCAGCATCCACCAGCTGGAATCCAGGCCATGTCAATCCCCAACCCTTGGCAGTGGCGCAGGGGTTGAAGTGGTACTTGAGAGTGTGGTGTGTCCAAACCGCACACTCCAGAGAGAGTACATAGTGTTGGATTAATGCCCAGTTCAAAGGTCAGCGTGTCACTGGGAGCTCACTCAATAGTAGCACCAAAATGAAGCTGTCGTCCTCGGCCATGATGATCGATAATCCCCCTCTGCTGATTCATACTGACCACTTTCCTCTTTTGTTAAAACATTTAGTTTTTTGTTCGTTTTTTTTTTTTTTTTGGGGGGGGGGGGCTATATTCAGATAAGACAGTAAAAAGTGACAAGAAGTGACCGAGCGAGAGAGATAAGGTGTAGGACTGTGGGTCGGATTACAACTTGGCTCCCCAGGGCAGTACATTAAAGGGGAACTACTGTACAGTATACAGTTTTTTTCCGGGTTGAATGGGGGCTGTCCTCCCTGACCCCCACTTTGGAAACCAAACATTTTTTTTAAGTAAAGTATCACTGGTGCTAAATCTTCCATAACACTTAATTTTTTTTAAGCATATACACTGTACAGCCCTAGCGCATGGACACTTGGACATGAATGTGGTGTGGTCTCTACAACCGCATGCGCCACCGCACCCCCATCCAATTTCCTCTTTAAATCGTCACTCATACGACAATGCTGTCAACCCTCCTCAGATGGTCATGTGTTTGGGCCAAGTGCAGCCCCAGAAGCTGAGTCCGAATCCATAAAAACTGAAAATAGAAATAAAGATACAAAACCCACACATGCATGTTTTTGACAGCTTTGGATAGCAGCTATACTAAAACACCTACACTGACTGTACCATCAAGCTCTAACCCAAAAGGCCAGAAAATATTACCCTGTGGCCAGATAGTTCTACTCTGCTAGAAGTCTTTATATTCAGGTCAATGCAGGTCACCTATTGACTGCTTAAAACCACGAGCAGAGGAACAGTCCAGTAGTCGAGCAGTAACTGGGATTATTGATGGAATGATTACTTCCACAGTGTCAGCTGTGATAAGTGTATTGGCTGAACAAGACTTCAGCAGGGCTCATCTCTTTGCCCGTCCAATACAGGCTAATCAGACAAATTGTGCAGATATGGGTCTACCTTATAAAACAACCCAACCAAGTCTGTGGACCACATAAATGGCAAAGAAATTAAACTGAAGTCGTAGAGAGTGCACGCACATCCAACTGAAACAGGTGCAAGGTAAAAAGGAAGTCGAAGAATAGAAAAAAATACCCGCACACTGTAGCTGCTGCTCCCGAAGTGAATTTAATACACAACGTTTCGACCAGTATGGTCTTTGTCAGGTGAAGGAAATGAAACTGTCCATAGAGAGTTTCCAGATACAGCAATGCTACCTAAGGTTGCCATGCTTTCCTGACATATTTTCATCTCTGCTGCAAGTCCCAGCAGTTTGACCTTCTTCGAACTGTTCCAAAACAGAGCTCCCCCTAGGGAACCAGTGCTGCTTTGAAGCCCCTATCTATCCCATTACTGGACTACAGTGTGTGTGACCACTCCTTTGACCTCGTCCGTTGACCTGAAGGAGTTCAAAGGAAAAGTGGATGTTGGTTGCCACGGTAGCCGGGGGAACGATTCCCTTCTGCCTGTGTGTGACCTCACTAGAGGGGCACTGGAGATCTGGCAATGGCGGCTCGGATCTAAGGCGCCACAAGTGGACGGCGGAGCTCTGGCGAGCGAGCGAGTGAGCGAGCGAGGGCTGGGGTGGGAGTGGAGGCTGACGCCGCGGCCAGTACTTTCAGAGGGGTGTCCTCAGGGGGGAGAGAGAGAACATCACACCACATCCTTCATCTGAAGCCAACGCTCTGCCACTGGCAGAGACTGGGGCGGGTTGGGATTGGGATCGGTCTTGGGTTGGGATTGGGATTGGTCTTGGGTTGGGCACGGTGCTTCATATTGCTAGTTGCACAAACGCTGCCCTATCTTCTGTGAAGTCGGAACCCATTTTACCACAACTCCAAAGGGTTTTTCATTGAAATGCCGCATCACGGGAGGCTTTTCTGACTCATTGTAAGTCTTAGGGTCATAACGGCGGTAATTCTGTGCTGTTTGACGGGCTCCTGGAGCACTAATTACTCATAGTCATTTCCCTTCACTCTTTCCAAGCCAACTGTGGAAAAGCATGTTGTTTCCAAGGAGACGGCGCAGCGCCGTTTCCGTTCTGCGTTTGGCAGGGTAGACTATGGCACTCGCAGGGCCAAAGGTGCCTGGTGTGTGTGTGTGTGTGTGGGGGGGGGGGACGACGACGACATGCACGTACAGTATCAGCTCAGGTTGCTCTGGGGAAATGGTTAAAAAGGCAAAATGACTCAAAATGCAAAAACATTTGCTAGACAGCGACAGAAAACAAACTCTTTCTCGCGCCCTCTCTCTGCTAAAGCCTTGTGGTCGTGGTAGTCGATTCTGACAGCAGTCAACGGGGGCAGCTGCTGGATCTCCTCCATCAGCACCCAAAAACATGGAAATGTGGCTGTCCCGTCAACACGTACGGTAGGCCTATGATTCCAGATTGTTGGAATCCTTTGATGTTTCTCCAGGGTTCTCTTCTTCTTTGCACGTTCGAGGAAGCCGCATGGCCATCTGGAGAACATGAGAGAACAAGGCTCGGTCCTCGAAGTCCTCCAGGAGGCATTTCCCTCCGGACCTGCTTCCTGTTTTGCTCTGGTGTGATGGAGCTTCTGCAGTTACACCTGTCAGAGCAACACTTACATCATCATAATTATTACAGTACGTCTACCCGTGGCACCTGCCGAAATGCTGGACCGTGAATTCTCAGAAGATAACTCAGAAGAATTCTCTAGAAATAATAATTTACTGGACATTCGTTTCTCATTCTTTTGACCAATTCTTTGCAATTGCGTAATGCAACAAAGTTTCCTTGTTTTTTTTTTAATGACTGTCTTACACTTTCCTGCCAACAATGTTAAAATGCTAAGCACCAGCTATGCACTATGCATTAATATTTGTACATGCATTACAGGTAGACTAATGATTAGGTTCAAAGGATTGGTTTCATTGCTCGATCAGAAAAGTGGTAATAAACTAGAATGAATGAGTTTGTAAACAGTCCAGTCACACACACAGGCACGCATGGACACAGACAACTGCTAGAGCGCAGTGAGTTGGGAGAGGGTGGAGACATGGCTACTGTCCTACATCTGTCAGTAACACAGTGTTCCATTCCGAAGAGGTCACGTGAGCAATAAAACAAACACCACACATACACACACACACACACACACACACACACACACACACACACACACCTAGGGCATCCCCCCAGACACAGGATAGAGGCGGGGCACGCCCACAGAAACTCGGAATTCCACTCCGCCAGCCGGCCACAAGATAGCGCGGAACACGGAACACGGAACACAAATGTGAGGAAATGACTTCAGGCGACATGGCACGGAATAAAATGTTCTCAAAGCCAGGCAACGCTTAAAGCGAGAGTGGGGGGGGAAATTGAATAGGTTCAGTAAGTTTAGCACACAAAAATAGATCTCAATCACTGACCTCCATGTGCTTTGGCAGGCGTCCAGCACAGGATGGGACTAACCTCACGGGGCTAAGTTTGGCAGGAACATCTAGTTAACCTCACTCTAACCCTCCACTAAGGATACGCTGAAGCCACAAAGGCCGGCCTAAACCCAGACAAGAGGGCTTGCTGGCAGTATGCTTCACTTTTCAATGCAGCCTGTTTCAGCACAATTGTACCAACTGAGAGTTGCCACATATAGCTGTGCCAGGTTTATGACCAGGTCAAGGAAAAAGCACAAAGATCTCTTTGCATTTTTTTTGTTATTGCTGTGCAATGAACAAAAATGCACTGTACATGGAACAAAGTTATTCCGTGCTAATTCTCTCTCTCTCTCATTCCTTTGTACCCTCTTATCCTTTTCTTTCCTTTGTGCATTCTTTCAGCAGTGTCGTGTCATGTCCCTGGATCCCATGCCGTGGGAACGCATACAAGCAGTGGTGATGTAAAGCGATGGGACAGAGGCTTTGGGCCTCACTACGCTGAGCAGGCACGCACGCACACACACACACACACAAACACACACACACACTCTACTAAAGCCTCTATTCGTCCCTTACAAAAATACACACTCAGAAAATGACTGTAGTGTAATTTGCTAGACTTACGCAAACACTCTCCATTACTGTACACAGCTGTCCTTAGAGTGCTCTACTCAAACAGAACCATGCTTCCAGTGGGACTTGTGTAAGAAGCTTAATAACCTCCCAATGCTTTTGGTCAGGAATGCTCCAATCTAATCTGCTGTGTGCGCATTGAGGGGCTGCAGAGGTTCAGCACCTGCATGTCAAAAGGCTAGAGCTGTTTATTGCCAAAACATGCATGTGCAGGGAGATCAAGCAAGCCCATCCACCTCACACAGATACACGCTTGCGGAGGCCATTTTGGGACAGCTGCATCAGTTGTTTTCTTTTTTTCTCTCTCTCAATACAGTACATGAACAGAGGGAACTCAGTCTGGTGATGACGTGTGGGATGACCCAAGGTCCTGCCCCATTCGCCCCTGTGGCCTTGTTCTCTAACCACTCCAGAGAGTCCTAAAGTCTACTGTGTCCTTCCCACTACTAGTCATTTCTAGTAGCCTAGACTAGAGCACCGTGGCATCGGCAGGCAGATCAGCACATCATCACGCTTACATCCCTGGCGACACACTGGAAGAGGACTCATGTAGAAGGGGGCGAATGACTATGGTCATGTGTTCGCAATTTACATAATGTGCAGCAGTGGTCAATGTCTCAAAAAGGCCTACAAGGCAAGCTGACAGTGATGGGCCTCCACCTCTTCCCCCTGTCAATGGTTAAGATTTCTCCCGAGGTGAGGGAAGGGGAGGCCTGTGGACGGAATGTGGAGAGGCACAGGCTCCAGGGAGCCCTGCTGAGTATCCACAGAGATGGGAGAAGGAGGTGGAGGGCTGGGGGGGGGCCGGGGGGGTTAGGATGGTTAACAGCCCCTGCATGACCCTACGGCCCCAGCACCCCCCTGGGCCTCTCAGCTGAGCTCAGATCAGAGGGTAACAGAGGGAGGGAGAAGGAAACTAAAAAAAGTGATGGTAATAGAAGGCAATAAGACCATAACAGATGGACAGATGGAGTCAGAAAAAAATGAGCAAAAAGAAAACATTAGTTACAAGTTACAGAAAAAGAGAGGCTGAAGAGAGGAGCAGGTAACAGAAGAACAGCATAGGATAAAGTTTCCAAACACGGATAAGCACGACGGAATAAAGACATTGTTGCTTTCGAACAAGGGCAAGGATAACCAGTTGGTGAGTGCCAACTTGAGCCAGTGCTCAGTGTTACGAGGTGGAATCTATGTTTACACTGAATATAGGGCTAAAGATAGTAAGCGCAGAATTCAACGATACGGTTTATTTTCAGCAGGGGATGTCTTTCTGCGCTCTCTGCTGTTGCCAAGCAGAGCTCAGGCTGCAGCCTGGACCTGGAGGACGAAGCGCTCTCGCCTACAGTGAGAGGGAGAGAGAGAGAGTGAGAGAGGGAAAGAGTGAGAGAGGGAAAGAGTGAGAGAGTGAGAGAAAGCTAGAAAGTTGGGATTGGGGGTTGGGGGTTGGGGGGGGGGGGTGGATTTATGGTTCAGTTGGTAAATCTTGCTTAACTAAATCACTCTGCCGTGAGATTTCACAAGATGAGGAGGCATTTCTGCATCAAAGCGCCGAGGTCTGTAACACCGCCGAGTGGCGTGGTGAGGTACTGCTCTAATGGAGGTTGCAGATGCACTGCCAGTTTTACTGTGCTACCAAGACCAAAGTAAAGTAAAAACAAAAAAAATGTGTTTCAAAAAAAGTAAAGAAAAAAAATACACAACCAACACAGCACCACATCATACAATAATCCATGCAGAAGCCTGAAATAGTCAGAGTAGGCTACTTGGGCCAAGTTAACCTGAGTCCATTGCATAACATAATCTGCGCAGCCAGTCTTCCCCAGTTTGTGACCTTGGTTACAGACCGACAGTGGGAAGATGCTTATAGGTTGTAAAATGCCAAAGAAGTACAGGCAGCTCACAAAAGAGATTACTGCACTCACTGCGTAATTTCAAAAACAAGGATCACGGGGATTTGGGAATAATTGGATTGCGATTCTCAGAATAGCATGATACAAGACAAAACAAGAACTCCCCGAAGATGATAAATCAATTTCTGACTAAATTGTGTCGTGCCATGCCTTGTGACAGTCCATAATGCTCTGGCAGCTCATCGCCATGACACCCAGAGCCCTGTGAAGAATGGATGCACTGCTGGGTAGATCTCGCTCAGCTGGCGCTCATTACAGTCTGCAAATTAACAACTGATTGCATCAGAGAGGAAACTCCAGCAATCAGCTGTTGTCTCTATAGTTTCTGTATTTGAGATGTTAGCAAACATCTCAATATGAGCAAGACTAATTTGACATGACATATCTGGATAAGATGCAAAGATAATTGTTAGCCACAAATGTTTTGCTGATGCAAATACATCAAGCATCTCACGGGGTGGACTGTGAACACTAGGCTACTACGCATACTATGCATAGCATAGGTAATGCCGGGACACTGCCTGCGAGGGATTAAAAGTCCTAATTTGGCAGAGCCAGGGCATTTAATAGTGCCAAAGCTCACCTCTTGACTCCGGGAGCCTAGAAAATAACTAAATTTAGACATGCTCTCTTCGTGCCTCAAGCTGATAGGCTGCTCGTCAGGCTCAGAAAACCATGTGATTGACATGCCTGACTGCATCTAACCTACTTCCCACTGACCAAATGTAAAAAGAAGAAAAAGAAGAAAAAACACTATTAATCAAAGATTAATTATAAATACATCATGTAGAAGAGAACATTCTGTTAGCTTCCATCGAGGAAAGCATCCTGAGAGGAAGACAGTCAGCATCTGCAATTGGCACCTTAGCAGCCTTATCCACTTCCCAGTTGCTACGGCAACGCCTCCCACGCTGTGTGCACCTACCGACGAGCATCACTCGCTCCGTCTTTCTCTCTTTTGTCTACCCAGCCTCCTCAATGCCAGCGGAGCCCACATCACTGTCTATCGTCTAAACGCAACGCAAACACAGCGCCAGCGACGCCCACAACTACTAATTAGAAAATAAGAATTGCAGACCAAAAGGTGTTTCGGTGATTCACAAAACTGTCGAGACATTTCAGAGCATCAGGTTGAGCTGTCACACCTGTGGTCTGCCTTAACGAAAACCTTTTTTTTTTGTCCACTCTTCTTACATGTGTGTCAAATCGGTGGGCGGTCATTGAGGGTTGCTTGTGCTCATTGGCAAAGATTTACAGAACACTGAATGAGCTCCGTCTTTGACAAAACAGCCTTCCTCAAGTGTCTGGGAAACAGCATGGAGAGTGCAGATGGCATGTGAAAATGTGTGTGTGTGTCTCTGTGAGAGAGAGAGACACCAGCGTCGTTCAGAGGGTGACAACAAACGTCTGGACTTAAACAGGTCCGACCACTCAGTCTAGAGTCTGCAGTCCCACTCTGTCCACACTCACAGACAGCCAGACAACTCGGGCTGATAAGGTGTCACAGCTTCATTAAATGTCTGCAACCTGAGCCAGAGCCCACACCTTCCGCTCCTCAACTCCTGCTGGCGACCGCCGCCTTGCCAGCTCCCCTAAATCCACTCTCTCTCTCTCGCTCACACCCACAGACAGACAGAAGGTAAGACAAAAAAAAGGATTTCATGGCACCTGTGCAGACACACACCAGCTTGGATGCAAAGCCATCGCTTGTTTGAGACAGTCACCACGTCCAAGTCTCACAGTAGCATTAGGTAAATCCTCGTCATTCTTACAACCTTTTTAGATCCAGTCAATTGTCCTAGACGTGTGTATGTGGGCCCTGTGAGTGCACCTGTACAGACACAAACGCTGGCCATCTTGCCAACAATGTCCTGAAGTGTTTAGACACAAGCAGAGCCAATGTTGTGCAATGTATGTGCTGTAAACACAAGTGTGTGTGTGTGTGTGTGTGTGTGTGTGTCCACACACTTGCAGGGAGATCAAGATATCCCCTTATCTCTAATCTACATTGACACACGGCATGATGTGCAATGTTTCCATCAGTACTCTAAAGCCTTAAAACCTGCAGCCTTCAGCAAAGTCAGTGTAGTCTGTTTTTACGAGTAGGATTCGTACTGTATAGCACTGCTGTATACTGCGTGTGCATGTAGCTATACTTCGCCAGAGTGTGAATTTTGCAATCGTGCTGTAAAAAAAAAAAACAGTAAAGAGCATTTGAGTGTCTAGAAAAGTGCTATAAAAAATGTATTATTATCATGGCAATTGGGGGGTGGTCAGTCAACTTTCCCTTTTTTGAGAGGGTCGAAATGTTAAATATGGTGGTAGGGGCAAATCTCCCTTTCATTGGCAGCATTTGCCTAACAATACTTACAGGCCTAGCGTCAGAGAGCTGTTGGCTCACGCCTCTCTCTGAATTAAATCTTTAAGGACTATGATCACACTGGCTCTGGACTATGGAAGGCAATGCTGCCACCTAGTGGAGGAGTTGTGACAGTGCCAGAAAGTGTCAGAGACCACGTGACCTACCTCAGAATCCACAGAAGTGGTAAAAAGTAAATGATGGGGAAGCCATGTATGTATGGGACTGCGTTAATGCTCTACATGTAACTGATCTGGGACATTTGCAATTCAGATCTGTAACTCCATTTCACATATTTCACAAATGGCAAGAACCTCTACAATTTGTGTATCTCTTGATGCTTGATGCTGTATGTTGCTGTGGTGATAATATTGTGTGAACATGCCATGCCGACAGCAAAACCAGATTTCTAAATGCAACGTGAAACATGTAAGAAGGAAAAACTGGTCAACGCAATGAGATGAAAAGCTGCAATCTGAGATTCATGGGACATATGATAGTTGTATTTATTGAAATTCAAATACAGTCTCTGTTTAATATTTGTGAGTCTCCACTGACTTGAGATTAATAAAATATTTCTGTGTTTGTATTGGCCTTGGATCACTTACTTTGATGACCAGAAAAAAAAGGTCTTTTAGGCTCAGGTAGTTGTTTTTTTTTGTAACCGTGGCGTTGAAATCAACCCAGCGTTTACTATCACAAAGCAAACGCTCTTATCTTTAAATACAATTTGCCTTGGCTCAATTAAAATACTTCCGAAATGATTTGAAAACATCACCACACCCACTACAAACGTAGAGGTCATCTTAAGGTTGTGTGAACAAATGCAAGGAAACACAGCCAGTTCTGAGGTTGATAAGGTTTTTAAATTAATTTATAAAAAAAGCATTTTTTACCCACTGAAGCAGAACAAACATCGATCGCTTATTTTTTTGCCTTTCGCGGTGAACACATACAATCTTGAGGACAGACGCGCCAGAGCAGGGGAACAGAAAAGGGGGGGGGGGGGGACTGAGGTCGGGAGAGGAGTCTTCAAGCAAGGGTCTGCTAACACCATGGAGCCCACAACAGCCAAGGAAAACAACCGCAGGGGAAGTAAACAAAAACAACTAAAATAAAAGTCATTAAAAAAACAAGAACATTTAAATCAAGTGCAGATCGGTCTGATTCGAAGCAGGTTTTTTTTTTTTTATCTTCTTCTGTTCAGTTAAATGTATAGTTATTACCGGCTCAGATTCTTCTCTAGTCTGGTACATGCAAGCTTGACGAAGCGTCCGAATAACTACACATGGCAATCACGTAATGGTTTATCTCAGTTATCTGTGCAAGTATGAAAACATGTAGGGAGGTGTAACAACACAAGACCTAACCCGATTCGGCAGCAACGGTGACAACGAAAACAACTAAACAACAAAAAAACCTCCTTATATGGTTATTTTTTTTTTATCATAGAAAAGAAACTACACTCAGTTTCACTGAACCGAAAAAAGACTGGAATTAAAACCTTAAGTCCACATAGAAATGCTGCGAGTTGTGTTTTTTTTTTCATTTTTTTTTTCAAAGTTCTTTTTTTTTTCAAATGTCAATGCACCACCACCATCTTCATCATGTGTTCTTGCCAATAGAATAGTTTCTTGTTGTTACTCATTTACTCTATAGAAATGAAAGTACAACAAAAAACAACAAAAAAAAGTTCCTATGCTTCATGTCTGAACAACAAAATACTGCAGTCCTACTTTAAAAAGCTGCGACCGGGGGGGAAATGTGTGGATCCGACCGGGGGGGAAATGTGTGGATCCGACCGGGGGGGAAATGTGTGGATCCGTCTGGAGTTCACCAGGAGGCTAGCTGCCAGGAAATGGTGCTTTTGATCCCTTTGAGCTAAACGCACGAGTTCTGGTTCGGAATCGAGGTCCTGGTTGAGGGTTCTGGCCCCTCTCAGTGAGGCTGCTGCTATTAGAAAATGCTACCGGTTGGCCGCCTCTCCTCAGGCCTGGGGAGGGGTTGGTTGGTTGGGGGAAGGCGGCCGATGGAGGCTCCTTAAGGGTCCAGGGGCAGCAAGATGGTGGTGGCGGTGGTGGGGGTTGTTTTGGGGTTGGATTGGTATGGGGTAGTGGGTGGGGTATTGGGTGGGGTTGTGGAGATCGCCCTCGCTCACTGCCCAGTGTTCACGTCCAGGTGATTAAGGCGTCCCGTTAGGGCTGTTCTGCTCAGGGGCCGTGATGGCCAGGCTTGGCTCACAGCAGGAGAGGGGTGGGGGGGATGGGGTGTGTGTGTGTGTGTGTGTGTGTGTGCGTGTGGGGCGGGGGCTTTGGGCGGTTCTGTTTTATTCTTAAGGTGGTCCTCATCTTCCCTGTTTTCTTCTTATGGAAAATTATCACTGTTAAGGGTCCTGGGGTCCTGTAATATATTCCAACGTAACAAAAAAAAAAAAAAAATCTTCTCCATTTGGCACCTTGTGGGGTTGATGGAAGATAAGTGGTGGAGAAGACAGGACAGGTCAAGTGAATGAAAGAGAGAAAGAGAGAAAAATGAGGGAGGAGAGAGTGACCGACAGAGATAGAGAGAGAGAGAGAGAGAGAGATGGTGGATGTGGGTGGTGGTGTGTATGGGTGTGTGTGTGTGTGGGCGTGGGGGGTTCGAGAAGAGACTACTCGCTGGCGGCGGCGGTGGCTGCTGCGTCTGTGTCGGCCGACGGCTGCGCCGCCGCTGGGCCGGAGTTGGGTGCGCCGTCGCCGTCGGGGTCCGTCTTCAGGCGCTTGGACTCGGGCTGCCCGCCGCCGGACGGAGACTCGCGCTCGCCGTTCTGCCGCTTGGTGGGGAGGCAGGCCGAGGCGGACGCGTGGGTGGCCAGCATGTGCAGGGGACTGGCCACTGCGGTGGCTCCTACTGGGGAACCAGAGAGACACGTGCGTTAGGATTCAGACCAAAGATTCCCGACGAGACGAGACGAGACGAGCTGCAACGTTCTAAAACCTTGCGACTGCGACTCAACATGTTTAAAGCTCTGCGACGGCTTGCAACTACGTGCGACTTCTAATTCACACCGCTGCGACTCGGTGTCGTCGCGTCAGGAATCTTTGGTGTGAATTGGGCTTTAGAGTGTGTGACACAACACATGGAGAAGGAGAACCATAGATAGAAACATGCAGGAGACACGTTAGCTCCTATATATGACTACAGCATGCTCCTATATATACACTATATGACCATGACTGTGAGCAGGTGTGTGGGTGTGCCAACCAGGGTTGGCCATGGCACTGGTATCTAGTCTGTGTGTGTGTGTGTGTGTGTGTGTGTGTGTGTGTGTGTGTGTGTGTGTGTGTGTGTGTGTGTGTGTGTGTGTGTGTGTGTGTGTGTGTGTGTGTGTGTGTGCGCGTGTGTGCTAACCTGGGATAGCAGTGGCCTGGATGACAGTGGTGTGTGTGAGTGAGAGCTATCCTGGATGGCAGTGTGGTGTGTGTACGTGTACGTGTGTGTGTGTGTGTGTGTGTGCAAACCTGGATGGCAGTGTGGTGTGTGTACGTGTGTGTGTGTGCGCGTGCGTGCTAACCTGGGCTGGCGGTGGCCTGGATGGCAGTGTGGTGTGTGTACGTGTGTGTGTGTGTGCGCGCGTGTGCATGCTAACCTGGGCTGGCGGTGGCCTGGATGGCAGTGGCGATGGGCAGCAAGTGGGTGCCGTTCTGTGTGATGGGTTTGATGGGCAGCTGGTGGTGGCCCAGCTGCGCCTGCTGCACTATGGTGACCGTCTGCAGGGGCTGAGCCGACGCACTGCCCTGGATGATGCGGCCGGCCGAGCCCAGGGCAGTATGGGTAATGGTGGGCATGGCCTCCACTTTCACTAGAGGGGGAGAGGAGGAGATTGTTTTAAATCAAGAGCACGATTACAAGTCGAGTCTGTGACTAACCCAGGACGAAGCCATAAACAATTCCACTAATTTCACCATACTTTGATTTCAAGGTTAAATATCAACATCGCAGACTCTTGCTTTAAAGACCCACTCCAACAAAAATCAGCTATTTAACCTCGTTCATATGTCCGTTAGGCTTTTTTTTTTTTTATTATCATTAACACAAGTGAGATTAACGCCGTACGCCATGGCTGAGTATTTCTGGTCAGAACGACTAATCAGAACAGCCTGTTGTTGCGTGTCAACAGATGGCACCCAATCCTGACTGACCTTTGGGGTGGAGTTTTACAAAACATTTTGCAAAACAGCTTTTCTGAGTGCTCAAATAATAATCATGAAAAAAAGTCGAGGCAGACACCACTACTGGGTAGAAATGGAAGTAAAACGATGACAACGTCACAACTCTTACAGGGGCGAACCAAACTGTACAATGGAACCGTCACGTCATGACATGACATGATAGGAGCCGTTTGTTTTGTGTTAAAAAAAAAAAAAAAAAAAAAAGCCCACACCCAGCCTCACCAACAAAACCAAACCCTTAGCGGAAAGTTGACGAGTCATAGCGGCCGTCTCTCACAGGTAGTCAAGTCAGGTCACACAGGAAACACCGTTATGAGAAACGCAATCTATTGTACTAGTCTGTGTAAGACTGTAACACAGGTCAGGAGCACGACTAGAGAACAGGTTCACACGGTTGTGCAAAACATTACACTGAGGAGGAAAGGAATTGAAAGAGTTGCCAGTTTACACTTTTAGGGAATAAATGCACTGTACACTAACTGAACGAACCCAGGCTGTGCATTTCACACCTGTCATTTCACAGACCATTTACTCACTAGGAGTGAGTAGTGAAACATCTTATTTTTATCAACACAACACTATATAGTTATTCTGCCTTAGAATAACAGATTCATACTCATTTTGATGATGAGTGGGATCCATTTCATCCATCTTCCCACCGGGTACCAACATGGCGCTTAATGGGTAACAACCCATTACACTGAAAATGAACCAAGGCCATAAATGCCCACTGCGCTACTTTAATAAGCCTCCATGGGTGCCTCTCATATAGGGATTTATCGGTCCTTCCTTCCTTCCTCGATCCTCCCCCCGGTCATAGTCCCTCCTACTAATGAATTTGTGAAGGAAACGACGCAGGAACGAGCGGAGGATGGAGGAACGAAGCCCGATGAACTCGGTCTATGCCTGGTCTTGCCTCCTCTGGTTGCAATTACATGAATGAGAGATGTCCTCGTGACTTCGACTGTGAGCGATTTCCGGTGAACGAGGATCGAGGGAGGAAGGAAGGAAGGACCGATACATCCCTATATGAAAGGCACCCCATGAGCACCTGGATAACATCGCACCTGCCCATTCTCATGCCCTTTGACCCCTGCTGCACCCCGCCCCGCCCCTCACCTTTGGCCTCGGCGTGGTCCCCGTTCTCGTGCGGCTCGCTCTTGATGGTGGCGAGGGCGTTGGCGTTGGTGACCGTGTAGGTGTTGGCGGCGGCGGCCAGCGTGGCCACGCTGCTAACGGCCACGGTGGCGGGCAGCTGGTGGACCACGTGCACCGTCTGCATGAGCTGCGGCTGGGACGCGGCCGAGGTGACCGGCGTCGCCACCGCGTACGTCACCGGCTTCACCGACTGCGGCAGCTGCCGCTGCACAGTGATGAGCACCGGCTGGCTGCCCAGAGGTGAGCCTGGGGGACAGAGAGAGAGACAGAGACACACACACACACACACACACACACACACACACACACACACACAGACACACACAGACACACACAGACACACGTCAGTCCTGGAGTTAAGATGCATCAGAAAGTACTCCGTGTTCCTGAGTTTGAGTACCTGCATTTGTGACTGAGCTACGTATTTGAATAAGAAATCCCGACTGGAAACACGTGCATTGTACATGAAATTCAATTTGTTAGAAGGGTGCGGATTAACAACTGATTCGCATAAGATCTACTATGTCTACTGATGGAAACAATTTAAACGCATGTATTCACATCCGTTGCATTTCTACCCGTGTGTGTCCATAAACACTACCCTGAATAGGGATGACCTTTGATCCCACCGCTGATCAGAACTCCCAACTTTAGGGGATGTCCATTTTTTACTTGCGTAACACAGTGGATGAAAACACACGCAGATGCTCAAATCCTTGCGCCAAATTTTCATAAAAGCACAAAGAATATATGAATGAGCTGAATGTAAATCCATCGTGTGTGTGTGTGTGTGTGTGAGTGAGACTCACCTGCCGTGCTCTGGGCAAAGTGTGCTTCCTGTATGACGGCGAGTTTGGGCTGCACTGCTGTGGCGGGAGGCGGGGCCGGAGCCGGGGCAGGGGCGGGCTCAGACTCCCCGGGGACAGGGGAGCCCTCGCGGGACAGGCTGTCCGGGGTCTGCACCCCGCTGGAGTGGGCCGAGAGAACGCCCGAGTGGTTCGGAGAGGCCGGGGCGCTCCTGACGGGAGAGAGGAGGAGGGCTCGTCAGACAGGACAGGTCAGGTCAGGTCAGTCAGACACTGAGCATTGGGGTGGAGTAGCGAAAACAAGGCCTATACTGTGCACAGCGAGAGGGCAGAGAGTAGACAGCGCTGAATACAGAAACACTTTCCGTCAAAAATGTTTTGGAGAATATAGAGGAACGACCCATAATGTCTTTCACATAACACAGCCATGCAGAAAAACACATTCATCAAACAGTAAATTGCGGACAGAAAACTAGAAGCTGGACTATTTTGAGATTCGCTTTGGGCTAACTGTTACTGTTGGACTGCGCACTCGGCTCGAACAACAAAGCTGTTTATGGCATTCTGGGACAACTAAGCACACCTAATCAGCCCATCATAGGCCAATAAGGGCCGACTCATACTCCTCCAGTCCAGAGCAGGCCTCCATAGCGGATGGTCTAGACAGGCCAGAGGTGAACTGTGTGCCAGAAGCATCACCCAAACATCCTGGGGGTGATTCATTTGTTTTGCTGTAACTACTTGGGTCACAAGCGAGTGTGTGTGTGTGAGAGAGAGAGATGGATTTGTACAGGCCAAAAGGGATGCATGAGTCTGATTGGACTCATGTGAAAGCTGCTAATGGTTAGGGTGCGGCTGGGAAAACAAGCTCTTAGGAGACTCCTTATAACACACTGCTGCTGAGATGTGTTATCAATGTGTGAATGAGTGGCGAGTGATAAATATCATGTGTGTGTGTGTGTGTGTATTTGCCTGTGTTCTGCATACAACAAACATTTGTAATCTCTGCATACAAAGGATTGTATTTAAGTAATCTCTTCCTGTACACAACAGTGTTTTTTTGTTTGTATACAGTATGTGTGTGTGTGTGTGCGTACTTTGAATTATCCTTGTACTCATCATTAATGTTGTAAATGATGACTGTTGTAGAAAGAAATGGCTGATCTTTAATGCAATATCTACAGATACGCATTATCAGCAACCATTCATACAATGTTCCAAAGGCACATTCTGTTTACTAATCTGATATCGTTTTAAAAGGCTAACTGAGAAAAGATTGGAGAACCCTTTTGCAATTATGTAAGCACATAATGTAATCTGAAAACTGCAGCCCTGATTAAAAAAAACAATGCAACTGATCTCAATCTCAAATTGTGTGTGTATGTGTGTGTGTGTGTGTGTGTGTGTGTGTTACCTGGAGGAGAGTGGTCCCAGTGGGGTGCGGAAGCAAGGGACGCCCCGTGGGCGTCGTTTCCTAAAGGCCTGCTCGATGAGCTTGCCCTCGCACGACGGGTCGATCCTCCAGAACGAGCCCTTGCCCGGCTCCTCCTGGGAACGTGGCACTTTGATGAAGTAGCGGTTCAGCGACAGGTTGTGCCGGATGGAATTCTGGGAACACAGAGAGGGACATTTTCTATCTCGGTTCGCTGTGGTCTGAAAGCGGAGGCCGGTGACCTGGCTGGTACCAAACTTAGCCAGGCTAAAGTTACACACATAAGAGTCTGTCCCACACTCAATGTAATGGAAAGCATCATTGAAGCTATCGTTTCACTGGAATTAAGCTGGGCTGGGGGGCAGCGAGGCCACAGCCGGCTCGGCCCTCACCACAGGCAGATTCCTGGGAACCAGACAAATCTCAGAGCTCATTTAATTTGTGTTGGCATTTCCATCTGGCCCCGGATTTCAGATTTCAAACCAGAACAAAAT
The DNA here is from genome assembly GCF_963854185.1 of Sardina pilchardus. Lineage (NCBI taxonomy): Eukaryota > Metazoa > Chordata > Actinopteri > Clupeiformes > Clupeidae > Sardina > Sardina pilchardus. The sequence continues at coordinate 14,771,111 of NC_084996.1, read as the reverse complement.
GGACAGGCTGATATAAGGAGGGCTTTATACAACGGTAGACCTAAACGCAAAACAATGGCTGGCACTGATCATGTCAGAACTGAACGGCCTGGACAGTGCGTTTTCTTTGACAAACAAACAAATGTGTTAAAGGGTTCACTGATCAGTAAGTTGTGTGTCTGCTGGACTTTTGAAATAATTAGCATCACCTTCATGAGCTGACTTACGTTAGATGTATGTGTTGTTGATGCCCCATGAAAAGGATATCAATATCTCAATTGAAGTCTAGTTTTAGCCAGGCTATGAATGCTCTGCACCAATAACTGAATGGACATGTAATGCACACCACAAAAAAAAAAAAAAAAAACACATTTCCCGGATTGCAACCCTGGACATAACATCCGTTCACCAAGATATGGGCTGAAACAGCTTCTATGTTTCGCCTGCTACACTTTTTGTATAACTACAAAGCACCATAAAAAATGAACTTGAGGTCTATTTTGGTACTCTTTCCAAATTAAGGACATACACATGCAATGCCATGATTTCATCCATAATGAATTTACCAGATATACCCTCCAGCCAGACATCATCAGTTAGCCACACAAGTGCTGGGAGTCACTGTACAATATGCGCCCTGCTCCTTCTCTATTAGCACTGCAAGCAGCTGCAATAATGGAGGTTATTCATATACAGTACGCACACAAACTAATGTCAACCTTATCTGTTACACTTGGGAGTTAGCCAATGCTAGCAGTTCATGACTGTCTTGTCCTCTGAAGAAATACTAGGCTGCCATGCAATTTCCTCGGCAGAAGCCCACACAACTTGCGTTTCAACATCCAAGCGACAGAAAAACAAGAAAACCCAGGCAAGCCTGTCTGAACCCTGTGAATGAAATTTGGCCTGTGTTGATTCCCCTGTGATGAGCAGTAACCGGATTAGCGCTGTGTGTGTGTGTCTGTGCACTGCGGCCGCGCGCGCTCGCTCGCTCACCTGCCAGCCCTTGTCTGCAGTCCGGTAGTAGGGGTAATTCTTGGTGATGTGTGTGTAGATGCCGTTTAGTGTCAGCTGCTTGTCCTGGGCCATCGTTATGGCCTGGACGATCAACTGTGCATACGAGTACGGGGGTTTAGAGTCGTCCTGCAGAGAGACATGGGATAGGAGAGAGAACAGACATTTGGATTTTTATTCCTTTCTTTATTATATATAAAAACATAAACAATGATATATATATATATATACAATATATATACATAATACATATACATCATTTTTTTGTATGCAAGCTTGCAACATCTGCTGCATCACAAAAAAACAGGATATACAGTATCCCGACTTTCATACCATTTTCTACATTTCTCTATTGATCAGATCAGCCATCTGTCAGCGTATTATTACAAAAGCCAATCATTACCTAATCCAAAAGCAAAACTCATTTCAACCTCACCGACTTCCAAAATCCTCCTCTGCTCATTTAATAATAACTAAATCTCTGGCGGGCTCCGTGTACTAAATCCCGTCCATCAATCAAGCATTCCCATCTACCTGACGGCATATTTCCCTCGAGGCCGCGATGGCATCTGAATGACCAGGTGTGGACACCAGGTGTGTGAGGAGTGAGTAGGAGACACACACACACACACAGTGCTGCTCACCTTGGGACTGTCTCCACCTGAGGCCTCCTTGTCGTTCTCCGACTGCGAGTTGTCGATGAGCTGCAGGTCGGAGGCGGTGATGCGGCCTATTTTGTAGCCGGAGGAGCCGGCGCCCCGCGGACTGGACGGACACGAGTTGGCCGCGCTGAGCGGAGCAGAGGGGGAGAGAGGAGAGGCAGGCCGAGTTAGCACCAAGAATGTGTGTGTGTGTGTGTGTGTGCGCAAGACCTTTGATGGTGTATACATTTGACAGATTGAGTGTAACCCTTGATTGTTCTTGTAGTGCATCCAAGGAGCTTTAGGGCAGCGTGAAGCAGCGGTAAGAAGGGGCCTGTGTGTGTGTGTGTGTGTGTGTGTGTGTGTGTGTCAGAGAGGCGAGACCACACATGTAGGCACATCGGCTTGTGTGAATGAGAAACACCACAGAATCAGAGTGTACTCCAGGGTTATGTTGAATTACGCTGGAGCTCTTTATTCTCTCCAATAAAGGCGTAGACAAGAGAAATAAACATACTGGTTTACATTTGTGTGTGTGTGTGTGTGTGTGTGTGTATGTTTAATCATGCACAAATTGCACATGTGTGTGTGTGTGTGTGTGTGTGTGTGTGTGTGTGTGTGTTGGTGTTGACAGACGACTCTATCCTCTGGGGAAGCTGAGGACCAAGCCGTGGTGGAGCACCAGAGATCCGATTTGCTATTTGTTTTCATGTTCTGCTTCTGACCGGGCTGCTCATGCACTGCTGCCACTGTCCTCGTCTGGCCCAGCAGCAGTAAAGCCCAAACTCCGTAATGTGCGACGACTGCAATCAGCTCTGGAATTCTGCAGGACTCAGAGATGGCTCTCTGCACTGCACTGCTGCTGGCGCTGGTGTGTGTTCTGTGCATCGGTGTGCCTGAATGTGTGTGTGAGTGAATTTTTATGTGTGTAGGTGGATTGAGTGTGCACTTTGTGTTTGGCTGCCTTCTGCCTAGCAACCATGCTGTGGCCGCGCACACACACACACACACACACACACACACACACACACACACACACACACACACACACACACACACACACACACACACACACACACACACACACACACACACACAGCATGTGGTTTCAGCCATTCCTACTCATTCCTCTACAACCGAACCGAGAGCCACCACCGGCAAAGGAGCACCATCAAATAGAGTACAGTCTTCTATTCTGGACAGCTGAGATGAAACCAGAGTAACTGTCAGGGCCTGACAGCTTTCATAATTGCCTTACAGAAGGAGGCTTCAGTTCGAGTTTGGATGACGCTTCCAGGGCTTTTTTTAGTAATAGCCTGGATGAAGGACACAGTGCTAAATATTTCCAGAAAAAGTATCACACTGCCTTCAAATGAGTACCAGCATGTCCGTCTCTACATTGCAGGACATTTCTTTGTGGTGCTAATGTCAAGTCAAGTCAAGTCACATTTATTTATATAGCAAACTTAAAATGCAACGTAATTGACCCAAGGTGCTTGTGACAACCTTGTATAGGGGGGAGGGGGGTGGAGGCATATCTGGGGTGCATAACATTATAGAATCTTTTTAGGAGGGCCAGAACTTACTTTAGCATCATGCTAATAAACACTTCACATGTTATAGACGATACTGAAACTAGAAATGCAATTCCAAGGAATTACCAGTGCATGAAAATGCAAAAATAGATAGATAATGTAGATATGGTTACTAAGGTGTAGCTAGCGTAAACATTGTGGTTGCATAGTTTACAGAGAGTTGATAGTGTGAAGGTAGACAGTTTAAAGATGAAACATTCCAGTTCTAACTTAAGTAATGATTTCTATTCATGTTAAAATGTTGATTAGCTAACTTAGCTAATGATTTCTAGCAGTTACGCTAAAATGCTAATAATGCTAGCAATGCTACTTTACTAACAATACTAACCAGGTTGATTAGCTAACTTAACCGATGATTTCTAACAGTAATGCTAGAAATGCTAACTATGCTTACAATGCTAAATTTGCTAACAATGCTAACCAGGTTGATTAGCTAACTTAGTTGATGATTTTTTGCAGTTATGTTAAAAATGCTAACTATGCTAATAATGCTAACTATGCTAAACATGCTAACTAGCTAACTTGCTAGTGAGGACTTTTATTTTGAAACATTTGTTGCTAGGGTATCCATGGTGGCCACTATCAGGAAACAAGAAGTTACTGCAGTATAATCATGTTGGTTGCTATGGAAACGGTCATAAACACTTAATTTTAATGGTTGCTATGTTGGTTGCTAGGTACATGGAGGTTTCATGTAGTTGACTGGAGGCATAGTGGATGATAACTGACAGTTGGAATGGTTGAACAGTTCAATAGTTGAGTAGTTTCAATGGTTAAATGATTTAATGGTGTATTATTGCACTGAGGACTTTTATTTTGAAACAGTTGTGGACAGAGGAAACAGTGAATAGGATATGTAGTCTTCTGAGAGACTGTATGCTTAAAGTCAGAGAAACTGACAGTTGGTGCCCAGGTGGCCGGCCACCTGGCGTAAGATTCTAATTGCTGCCGTGATGTCATAATGAGCAATGTTAAGTCTATGGGGGAAATTGTAATAGTTTTTAACTAATAGTTTAAAAAGTATAAAAGTTACAAAGTTGAAAAATACAAAGCCCACATCACGTAAGTAAGACCTACGTGACATAGTTTGAATGAAGTTTCTACGTTAAACGGTTCTAGCTGATTTGCGTGCGTTAGAAGAAGAACTAGAAATGCAATTCCAAGGAATTACCAGTGCATGAAAATGCAGAAATAGATAGATAATGTAGATATGGTTACTAAGGTGTAGCTAGGGTAAACATGATGGTTGCATAGTTTACAGAGAGTTGATAGAGTGAAGGTAGACTGTTTAAAGATGAAACATTCCAGTTCTAACTTAACTAATGATTTCTATTCATGTTAAAATGTTGATTAGCTAACTTAGCTAATGATTTCTAGCAGTTACGCTAAAAATGCCAATTATGCTAGCAATGCTAACTTTACTAACAATGCTAACCAGGTTGATTAGCTAACTTAGTTGATGATTTTTTGCAGTTATGCTAAAAATGCTAACTATGCTAACTAGCTAACTTGCTAGTGAGGACTTTTATTTTGAAACATTTGTTGCTAGGGTATCCATGGTGTCCACTATCAGGAAACAAGAAGTTACTGCAGTATAATCATGTTGGTTGCTATGGAAACGGTCATAAACGCTTAATTTTAATGGTTGCTATGTTGGTTGCTAGGTACATGGAGGTTTCATGTAGTTGACTGGAGGCATAGTGGATGATAACTGACAGTTGGAATGGTTGAACAGTTCAATAGTTGAGTAGTTTCAATGGTTAAATGATTTAATAGTGTATTATTGCAGTGAGGACTTTTATTTTGAAACAGTTGTGGACAGAGGAAACAGTTAACAGGATATGTAGTCTTCTGAGAGACTGTATGCTTAAAGCCAGAGAAACTGACAGTTGGTGCCCAGGTGGCCGGCCACCTGGCCTAAGATTCTAATTGCTGCCGTGATGTCATAATGAGCAATGTTAAGTCTATGGGGGAAATTGTAATAGTTTTTAACTAATAGTTTAAAAAGTATAAAAGTTACAAAGTTGAAAAATACAAAGCAGGCATGGCATAAGCAAGACCTACGCAACAACGTTTGAATGAAGTTTCTACGTTAAACGGTTGAAGCTGAATTGGCTGCGTTAGAAGAAGAAGTTTAACTAGAAATGCAATTCCAAGGAATTACCAGTGCATGAAAATGCAAAAATAGATAGATAATGAAGATATGGTTACTAAGGTGTAGCTAGGGTAAACATGGTGGTTGCATAGTTTACAGAGAGTTGATAGTGTGAAGGTAGACAGTTTAAAGATGAAACATTCCAGTTCTAACTTAACTAATGATTTCTATTCATGTTAAAATGTTGATTAGCTAACTTAGCTAATGATTTCTAGTAGTTACGTTAGAAATGCTAATTATGCTAGCAATGCTAACTTTACTAGCAATGCTAACCAGGTTGATTAGCTAACTTAACCGATGATTTCAAGCAGTAATGCTAATGCTAAATTTGCTAACAATGCTAACCAGTCTGATTAGCTAACTTAGTTGATGATTTTTTGCAGTTATGCTAAAAATGCTAACTATGCTAACAATGTTAACAATGTTAACTATGCTAACCATGCTAACTAACTAACTTGCTAGTGAGGACTTTTATTTTGAAACATTTGTTGCTAGGGTATCCATGGTGGCCACTATCAGGAAACAAGAAGTTACTGCAGTATAATCATGTTGGTTGCTATGGAAACGGTCATAAACACTTAATTTTAATGGTTGCTATGTTGGTTGCTAGGTACATGGAGGTTTCATGTAGTTGACTGGAGGCATAGTGGATGATAACTGACAGTTGGAATGGTTGAACAGTTCAATAGTTGAGTAGTTTCAGTGGTTAAATGATTTAATAGTGTATTATTGCTGTGAGGACCTTTATTTTGAAACAGTTGTGGACAGAGGAAGTAGTGAAACAGGATCTGTAGTCTTAATGAGATTGTATGCTTAAAGCCTGAGACAGAAGGTGCCTCTCATATAGCGTTTACGCGTCCTCTCTCGCTCCTCACTGATCTACATAAAGAATGATGGAGCGGCAACAATGGGATAGTCTAGCCCTTCTTCTATCTTTCTTTATGTAGATCATTGAGGATCGAGGAGCGAGGGAGGACATATAAACGCTGCTTGAGAGGGACCCACAGTAAATACTTTAAAAGTTGTATGTAGATAGTCTAATTAATGTTGATAGACAGAATGTTTAATGGATGTTGATAGGCAGATTGTTTAATAGATATTGATTGACAGTTTAATGGGTGGATGAGTGATTGGTCTGAAGAAGATGAATGGATAGGTTGGATGGAATGTGCCTTATATTCTTGTTAAGAGAGACACTGATACAGCTCTCTGAGAGTAGTTGATACAGGTGTAATCAATTTAACTGGCTAGTCTTAAGAGAGCCAGAGTGTACTCTTAAAGCCTGAGACAGAGTAAATAATTTAAAAGTTGAATGTAGATAGTCTAATTAATGTTGATAGACAGAGAGTTTAATGGATGTTGATAGACAGATTGTTTAATAGATGTTGATAGACAGTTTAATGGGTGGATGAGTGAATGGTCTGAAGAAGATGAATGGATAGAATGTTGGATGGAATGTGCCTTATAGTCTTGTAGAGTGGAGAGACACAGCTCTCTACTGAGAGTAGTGGATACAGATACAGGTGTAATCAATTTAACTGGCTAGTCTTAAGAGAGCCAGCCTGAGACAGAGTAGATTGTTTAAAAGTTGAATGTAGAGCGTCTAATTGATGTTGATAGGCAGACTGTTTAGAATGGGTGGATGAGTGAATGGTTTGAAGAAGATGAATGGATATAAAGTTGGATGGAATTAGGAGGACTTATATTGATACTGTTGTGCGCAGAGGATACAGGGGAACAGAATATGTAGTCTTCAGAGAGAAACTGACAGTTGGTGCCCAGGTGGCTGACCAGCTGGAGTAAGATTCTAATTGCTGCCGTGATGTCATAATGAGCAATGTTAAGTCTATGGGGGAAATTGTAATAGTTTTTAACTAATAGTTTAAAAAGTATAAAAGTTTCAAAGTTGAAAAATACATCCCTCCGATGTCCTAAGTAAGATCTACGTAACACAGTTTGAATGAAGTTTCTACATTAAACGGTTCAAGCTGAATTGCGTGCGTTAGAAGAAGAATAATAAGAAGTTGAAGTAGAAGACTAGGAAGAACAGTACAGTGCATTTTCATGCACTGTAATAATAAGAAGACTTGGAATAACAGTACAGTGCATTTTCATGCACTGTAATAATAAGAAGTTGAAGAAGACTAGGAAGAACAGTACAGTGCATTTTCATGCACTGTAATAAGCTTGAAAAGGATAAGATATAACTGCAATGAGAAACATAAGTATTTCTTTTCAAACAAAAGAAAATGCCTTACTAAAAAGGTAATATATTCACATAACTGCTTGCACAGCATTCTGAAGGGATCGTGTTTTATTTGATCAGAAGCTCCATAAGTAAAAGCCAAGCACCCTCTGACATCTCCTCTTCTGTGTTCAGTTCTGCATCAAGATTGGCTTGGAGCCTGAGCCCAACTGATTGATATAAACGTGGGAAGGTTAATCAAATCTGAAACCAGAGCACCAGATCAATCAAGGTACCTAACCACAGGTTACCACTAATTGGGAGCGTTCTAGTGAGCTACAATATTGCCTAGTCTAGCCAATACCTAGCTGCAATGGATCACACTAGATCATTAATAGACCACCCAAGATGGTGGCAAAATCAGCCACATCATTTCCGTTGTTCGCTGCAAGTCAGGGAATTAACCTTCATGTGATAAGACAGCCTGTGGGTCGCTGATCAAAGCTCTGCGCATAGAGCAGACCAGTGTCCTGTCCACAGTAGTAGTGCTCTGGTGGGGACTAGCGGTGAGAGGGTGTTCCGAAGGATGTGATCATCCTCCTGGTATGCTGGAGAGGATTGAGGTGTTTTGCTGCGGTCAGACCACAGGAGGACAGCCACACGAGGACTCAGTGTGCTGTGAGCCGCACGCAGACCAAAAGGCTTCATTTATGTGGCCTTCAGACCTCAACCACAAGATTGAGACTTCAGCTCTTGGGAGTCTGCTCTGTAATGGAAATGGACTCAAACGTTCACGTTGTGCTCTGATGAGGTGACGCAGAAGGCTCAAATTAACAACAAACTCCACCCGGAGTGCAATAACCAATGCATTATGGTTCTTCCAGGTGAACGGCCAAGATAAATATCTGCTACATGACAAAAACTGCCAAAGACATGACCATAGAAGCTGGCAGGCAGCAGAACTTAAATACAGACATATCCAACTTCCTGTCAATTCAAGCAGTGCAAAGGTCACCCGTGGCAGGATCTGTGACTTTTCCTCCATATTCCTGAGCACAGCATGCCGGAGTCTTCTGTTTTTGTGCAGCTGCATAGTGCTGCTTTCAACTGAGCGGGGGCTGGATTTTCTATTGGCCAACACAAGGGCCATTACATGAAAGAGTAAAAGGTTTCTGTTTCTGTTTGATGTGTGTGTGTGTGTGTGTGTATGTATACTGTATATGATCAGACTCCTTTGCTTGAGCAATAAAACCCAATTAGACAACTAGGACATAATATGCCAAGCTCAACATTCTCATTTAAATTCATATAAATCCACGTTCCACATACATACAGTACTAAGTTGGACATGTTGTGTCTTTTCAAATTAAAGCTTGATGGCACTATTTGCAGACTGGTTTCTGCCATTTCCCCCCCTCATGATCTGCTTTGAATGCAATTACAATATCAACAAGCTAAGAAGACTCAGTTGTCAGTGTTGCTGCACCACGCTCTATTCAAATGACATGTTGACAGTCTATTTTTGGCATTTAACAGAACACGCATAGTAGGCATATGCACTGCCCCCGCAGGCCTGGAAGAAATACGTAGGCTGCATGCCCACTACCTACAGTATTTCAGTACCACAGAGGAATGGGTACAGTCGTGAATTTTGGGAACAATTTGGTACTGAGGTATCAGTTCTCGTGACATCCCTATTGGATACGTCAATTACCCCGATATAAAAAAAAACACCAACGATTATCAGGGGTGTTTAATAATGGTGACCCAGATATAACGGAGAGTGTTTTACTGTACGTCACTGAGTGTGTGTGTGTGTGTGTGTGCAGTCGTTCAATGGAGACCCGAGATGGAGCGTTGTATTGTATGTGACTGTGTGTGTGTGTGTGTGTGTGTGTGTGTGTGTGCGTGCATGTGTTGCATGGCTGCATGTACTGCATGTTTGCCGTTGTGCAGCTACCTGATGGTCCCCGTGGGGGACGGCAGAGGGCTCATGAGGTGGGCGATGTTGTCTGGGATGTTGATGGTGAGGGGCGAGATCTGCGGCTGCACAGACTTGATGGGCGACTCGGGGGCTTCACGCTTTTCCCTCTTCACGCTGGACAGCGCTGTGAAGGTGATCTTGATGTTGGTGCTGGGGAAACGGAAGGTGCACCTGCGGGCAAGGAGGAAGAGGAAGGAGGAAGAGGAGACAGAGTTAGGATGGACCAGGAAACGGGGTGATAGAGCTCAGCGGCAACGTTATACCAGAACAGAGCAGTCTCAGTCTCCAGAGGGCATGGCATCACAGCCAGCATGAAATTAGGATAGATAGTTAGATTGATAGATAGATAATTACTTTATTCATCCCCAAGGAAAGGGTGGTGTTGCATTACACGATACAATGCGCAGCTTAACGCAGACATAAGGTAGATGCAATGAACATCATACAAAGAAATAAACATATAAACTACTATACATAAAATAATCCCTGTGCCTGTCCACTGGACACTCATCATTCATAACCAACAATAACTGATTCTCTGAAAATAAGCTAACCGGTTCTATTCCCTGATCCAGGCCCCTCAGCCAGGCCAAATATTACCATGGCAGCCATCTCTCTCAGAGTAGGGCAACAGTCCTGCAGGGCCAACAGATAAAATTAGCCCTCACACACACACACACACCGACTTGATCTCAAACACTGTGAGGCTTCTCATCCACACAGATATGTGTACACACGCACACACACACACGGCGAGAAAGTGAGGCAAAGAAAGCGAGCTCCACAGTATCACCACGGACCATGTAAATAAATCATGCCATCTTATGGCCGGGGGACTCTTGTCAGGGTTGCTGAGGCCGAGGGCTGCGTTTGCCCGGCGCCAAGCCCCCTTGGGCCAGGATGCCAGAACGCCATGGCATGCACTGCACTGCACTGCGGCTGGTGCCAACCTCAGACAAAGCCATCACACACAGGCGGGAGAGGAGGACAGAAAACAAGACAGGGCATGAAAAAAAAAAAGAGTGAGAAAAGGGGGCCGACTTGAAAACGATTTTACTTTTAAGAGCTTAGGCTAACTTTTCTCTCTCACTATTTTTACCTTATCGTCATGATTGTGAAATTCCACCTTTTCTGGGCCAGAAAAAAAAATTCACATTTCTGAACGGTATCTATTATCCATTTCTGTTGCTCTTCAGATTAACTAAATTTGACGACGTTATTAGCTCTAAGGAAGAGAGTGCGGTCACTATGGGCACAGAGGACTCAGGAGATGAGCTGATACTGTACATACATGAGCCGGACTCAGAGGAGAGGAGAGGAGAGGAGAGGGAGATGGCTGGAGAGGAAAAGAGCCACTCACAGGAGGGGGACAGGAGCAATAGAGAGACACATTAGAAGGTATGGGAGGAGAAGGAAATAGAATTGCAGCTAGGAGGCATACATGAACAGAGAGAGAGAGAGAGAGAGAGCAAGAGAGAGAGAGCAAGAGAGAGAACAAGAGAGAGCAAGAGAGAGAGAGCAAGAGAGAGAGAGAGAACAAGAGAGCGAGCAAGAGAGAGAGCGAGAGATGTGATGAATTCATGAGAAGAGCGGGGAGGAGAGGAGGTTGGGGAGACTGCAGCGGTAGAGTGAGGGATGGGAACAGATGATGAAGGGAGAACCGGTGTGGATAAAGGTGCAGAGAGAGGGACAGAAGGGAGGGAGGGAGTCTGTCTGGAGTGGAGACGTTTATCACCATTTCCTCTCCAACAAGGGAAAAATCCTTGGACATTTTGTTGCATGAATCTCATCTGCACTGCAGTCGGGCGCACACTGTCCAGATGCAGGCGGGGATTTGTCTTTGTGGGCTAAATCAGCCACTTTGGAAGGGAAAAACAGCTCTGTGGTTGGAGGCTGGATCTATGCACATCATGTGCATCCAAGAGATGACCAGATACACTGTAAAGCACAAGCTATGGAGAGGTTACATGCGCTGTGCTCTCTCTCTCTCTCTCCCTCTTTCTTTCTCTCTCTCTCTCTTTCTCTCTCTCCCTCTTTCTTTCCCTCTCTCTCTCTCTGAGGGAGAGGTCCTCTCTCTCTCCCTCTCTTTCTCTCTCTCTCTTTCTCTCCCTAGCTCTCTCTCTCTCTCTCAGAGAGGACCTACGTAATGGGCCAACAGAGCAACGTTGTTACTCAGCAACCATCAATCTCAGAGCAATAATCCCAGACCCCTCTGAGCCGCCACCCTCAGGGCCCTACCTGATCAGATGGACAGCACTGCTGCTGCTGGGGATCATGCTTTTAGCAATCCCCACACACACACACACACACACGCGCACACACACGCGCGCACACACACACACACACACACACACTCGAGAGAGAGAGAGGGATGAAAACAAATAATCATGGGTGGTGGGTAGTCATCTCCGCCTCACGTCCAGCCCAGATAACGTGGGAGCTAAAAACAGGACAGGAGAGGCGTGCATTGTGCTCCGGCGCAGTGGCATGGCAACCACGAGGGTTCCGTTAGTGCAGGAATGCTGCCTGCAGACGTCGCATTCCATCCAGAGGGGGGCGACCTTGCAGAGACTGAGGAGGCCAATGAGAAACACACACATTCACACACAGGCGACTTTATAAATATACACAAGCTGGCTCACATGGAGCCACCATCACAGCCACACACATACACACACGCGCACACACACAAAACACAAATACATCTTCTGCTGGTTTAAGGTCATGGCACGCAGGTCCATACGTGAGACTCTGAACCAGGTTGTGTGCCACGCCTGCGTTCAGAGTTGAGAAAAGGAGCAGAACTGCATGGATGCATGCACAAGATGGCTACATGTTCTCCCCTCTCTGCTCGCTCCAGCTACATGCTGAACCACTTTAGAGCGGGAGGTCGGATGAAAGCACCTCTTACGAGGCTGGCATGGAATGCACTGAAACTCCAAGCCATTGTGAAAAGAAGTGTAGTGTTGTTGTGTGTATGCAAGCGAGTGTGTGTGTGTGTGTGTGTGTGTGTGTGTGTGTGTGTGTGTGTGTCTGAACACCACAGTTTTTCCTTTTCTTCAGTCACATTTTAACATTCAGGGAAGCACCTCTGCCAATTTTCTAGCCCCCACTCTCCCCACCCCCAGACTCCCCCTTCATTGAAGCTGGAGTTTTGCAACAGCGATCCAGACTTTGTTAAATCAGAGCAGGAAGAGACAAGGGAGCTTTAAAATGTGAGGGAAGCAAACATTTGTAAGAGGAAGCCAGTTCATTTTTCAACGTCCCCCCCACTCCACTACACTGTACCAAATGGAAAAAACAGCTCTCCAAAAGAACACACCATTTTGAAAACTAAGTTTAGCAGAAAGGAAGACCCAAAATAAAAGGCAACCATACTTCACAAACCCAAATAGCTGCAGGCAGTAGCCTTGTAAAGTGTAGTGTTAGTGTAAGGGACTGTCTGTGTGTGTGTGTGTGTGTGTGTGTGTGTGTGTGTGTGTGTGTGTGTGTGTGTGTGTGTGTGTGTGTGTGTGTGTGTGTGTGTGTGTGTGTGTGTGTGTGTGTGTGTGTGTGTGTGTGTGTGTGTGTGTGTGTGTGTGTGTGTGTATATATGGTGAGGAAAGCTGGATGCCAGGGAGGGTCGGTTATGTCATTCCACTGGGGGTCCCCTTGGTAACCACACAGGCCCAGTAGACAACATATGCGCGTTGTCACACACACACCCACACCACACAATGCTCTCAGTGTTTGTCTTTCAGATGACAGCCAGGTCAAGGTAAGAATCACACCAAAAGCATATAAGATCTAGATGGATACCTGAGCTCCTCTCATCACAGTCAATCTATCAGTGCGCATGACCTGCTCATTATTAAACAACATTAATGTGTCAAGCCAATGTGTCTTTCTGGAAAACGATTCGGGCTGGCATAGGCCTTAATTAAAAGAAAGACAGAAAACACACATTACACACTTGAGCCCACGGAAAAAATCAACAGAAAGAAACACAAAAGTGAAATCATGGAAAAACGCTCCTGAAGACACACCAGCATATGCAGGTGCTTTATACGTATATACATTCACTGCCTTGAGAAGAACTAAGGTTTATTTTTGCATGTAAGAGTTATTTAAATAGGGGCTTATTAAACATGTCTTTGAACGCAAACACCGCTTTTTCCATCAAGTCATACCCTATGGTCATACCACTATCTACAAAGAAAGACCGTTTACATCACAGGTGATCACTAAACACAACACTCTAACCATCACGACCATATGCCCAAAACTTCATCCATGTTATCAGCAACACATTACCTGTCAAGATCTCCTCTGCAGCCAAGTGAAGAGGCTCAGGTCAAACACTTGAGGTGACTTAATTCCCAGTGTTGGTTTTGGTGTCTTACAACCAGTGCCTGGGACTTCATTAAAGGCTATTTAGTCGGCGTGTAGGGCTCGATAGTGTAACCCTAACCCACTTCCTCCTCCTCACGGAGCAAGCAAGCGACCGACCGCAGCTCATTGAGAAGGGAAGCCAGGTCGAATGGGGGTAATGTGTGAAACGTGAGTCATCTGACAGAGAGGAAAAAACTAGCGCCGAAGTGATACATTTGTGCTGATAACAATGTCGGTAAACCAGTGTTGTGGCTCAACGAGAACCACCCTGGCTATGGCTGCAGCAGGGACTTAGTCATCTACTTTCTGACTGATTAAGCACCTTCCAATGCTGTCTGCAGGTTTACTCAGAAATGATTAGGGGTTTTGAACGCAGCAACAGGAAACATGCCTATGTCAAATTCTGCACAAAGGAACGTAGACCTGTGCCATCAAGACCCCTGCCACTGCAGGGCAAATGGAATTTGGGTTTGTTTTGAGTCCTTGAAAACAGCCTTGTGTACAAATTCTGACAACAACATTCTTACCAAACCACAGACACATTGCTGAAATCTGACCACTACCACATTCTGTGTACGTGAACAGAATATCTCACTGAGCTGATTAAGAGCAATAAAATGTGAGAAGGCAATGAAGTGTCACTTTTCAGGAGGTACTTATCCCCCCTGTCCTGTTGTTTGTTATGATATGATAACAATCAATGCATCACTTCAGGGCTGCTCCTGTTTGACCTTCCTCCACAACCGGGTGGATGGTTTACAGAAGTAGTGTGCATGCAAAGAAGGGAACTGTGAATGCATGTGACAGCAGTAGGTCAACGACAAATAATCAAGAAGAGATAAACCTCCTAGTTCAGCCTTTGATGTCAAGGTATAAAAGCCAGAGACTGGGAAGAATGCAAGGTATTAAGGATGTATATATAGACTATAGGCTTATACAAAGTTTGTATTGTAACAAGCTTCATCTAGAACAGTTGGGTCTCCAACAGAGCTCCCTTCATAACGTTTATGTTTACATTGCAGGATGGACCTTTGTCCTAAAAGAATCCACAACATGGCACAAACAGTGGGTACAAAATGAATACATTTCTGAGTAGAGACACAAAAACAGAAACTCCTTATGCAGTCACAATTTCACATACCTGTGTATTTGCTTTCTAAGATAAAAAAAAAAAAAACAAACAAACAAACAAACAAACCCTCCCACAAAAACACTGCGCGCTGAATATCAAAATCACAAACCAACCTGTAGCTACAGTACATCAGGGTGTTTCTACCCTCTCTCATTACATTGCACTAAGTTCGTTAAAAAGTAACGTTTTTTATACCGTGACCGATGTACACCTACACTGTGGTCAGACTAGAGGAGTACGTGTGTGCTGCGTGTTTACATAGCTTCAACTTCTGCATGTCAGTAAAAACGTTGTATCAAACCAAAATATACTCCCCAGCATTCGTCCGTAGTGGTCACCATTATGTGAGTTCAATGGGATTTCTCAAAACACTCTTTCCCCCCACAGAGAGCAACATTTCTTTTAGGTTAAGTTAGTTGAAGGACGACCCAGACTAGGCCACCCTGCACGGCACAAAGGCTGGCTGATTATTTACACTAGAAGGAAACATTTCCTGTTTCAAGCCAACGTGCTTTACTCGTGCCGAGGGCCAATTTTACAGTAAGATGGGTCAACAGACCAGAAAACAACAGGAGTCTGAGGTAAACTGTAGAAAACCTAGACAGACACCGGGTATGTGGGGGTTTAGCAATATGGAGACGTGCTTATTGTGGTTATCTCGCTCATTCCAGAAAAGGGCATTCTCAAAGGCGTTAGCTACTAACGCCAGGTGTAACACGTGCACCGAAGAGGTCATAAACAATAACAATAATAAAGGCGATAGGGACATGCAGTGAGTAAACTTACATTCTTGGAAGCTGAAGAGGAGCTGCACCTCGCCTCAGGAACACCCCATCCACGAACACCCCATTTTTGCCAAGGCAACGCAGGTAGAAGTCACCGCTGCCTGTGCCATCCTCGCCGGCTGTGAAGATTTCAAGATGTCTTCGGGATATAAAGCTGGAATGACCCATACTCACATCCACAGAGCCTTGCGACGAGTTCCTCCCTATGGTTACCGAGCGCTTTTTCATCATGTATTCGAATTCACGGCCCTCGAGCCGGGCAACAGCCGGCCCAGCCAACCCGCTTACCACCGCCATTTTCTGGATAAATGCTATAATTTCCAAGAAATAATTATTCTAACGTTAGTATCAAGATGTCCTATGATGTGCTTTACTTGGTATCGCTAAAGGCCGAATTGGGGACAGGGCATCTAAATTAAAACAGAAAATTTCGAGGGGAACGTGGGGCACCACAGACAGCGGCTCCGACCCACCGCCGCGATACAGAGAGAAAGGGAAGGAGAAAGAGCCAACCAAACAACGCAGGAGGAGTGTATGACATGATTGACACAGTGCGCGTCCAATCATACACGAATGTTATTACGCAGTTCGGTTATGTGCACCAATAAGAAAAGAGACATGGAGACTTTGTAGTCTGAAGGTCGGTTGCGCTGTGGCTTAACACGCATGTGTTTGCTTACTAGAAATACATGCAAAACAAGGCACAGATTTTAGTCCATCTCTAGAACCAAAAGGAAAGGAATAAGCGTAGTTGAATAGACAAAATTCCTTTGCAGCCATCTGTATGACATGCAGACGATTTGTATGGTCTAATTTGGCTAGACAGTTTATATATTTAACCAAGTCAGAATAATTTTATAATTTACCTCGACCTAATGAAATAAATCAATTGCACTGATCCACGTGGACGAAAGTGAAATAGAGCATTTTGCACCAGTCGTCAAATAAGAACCATTACTGCCTTTCGCAATTTGATTTTCGGACACTGCATCCTCGACAGCAATCTGCCCAGCCCCGGTAGGGGATCCTATGAAAAATCCATGCATGAGTTTACATATCTCTCTGTCTGCAGCAGCTGGAATTTGTATTTGACTTCCCAGAATGCCATTCGCTCTTACTCGTTTCGAGCATGGAGGTCACTGTAGTATATTTGCACGACGATGAAACCTTCTGTAGTGGTCATTGCGGATCAATTTTCTCAGGCCTATGTGTCGTCGATGTTTAGTCGAACAGTATTGGGTATGAGAGTAAAGTGAACGTGAGTAAGAGTCAGATCTTGCCCGAGGTGTCTACTCGTGCAGGGAGACATGTGCGTTTGGTGACGTCATCGGGTTGTTTCGTCTCGTTTCACACACCTAGGCCTGATATGTTTGTAAACACGGGAGAGCACCATGGGGTTGGGGTGGCCAGTTGCCGTCGCCCTGCCTGCCGTCCATAATGTATTGCAGTTTACTTGATATGCCACGGCACCTTTTCCCGTGCCATTAGTCCCCAAAGTTGGCTTTAGCCTGAGGAAGAAAATTATCACAAATCATATTCATCCGGCTGATGTTTTTTTTTTTTAAAAAAATACTGCTGCAGTGATGTAAAAAAACAAACAAAAAACAAACAATGATAAAAGACAATTGGAGTGATCAAAAGGAAGTATATACATAGTGGCTCACATCTTGAATTAGCCAAGTAGTCGAGACATTATAGGCCTAGGCCTGTAGCCTACAGTTTTCATAAGATTGCAACAATAGCCTTTTATTAACAACGTTTTAAAGGTTGCCCTCATGACCAGCTTTTGTGTCCTTTGAAAAAGTTTGAACAACTGACACAAAGTCTTGCAGATATGACAAGATATTTAACTGTATAGCCATATAGCCTAGGCCTACATCTGGGTGTCAAGTGGAGATTGAAATTACACTGTGTGGCCACTAGATGGAGACTCAATCAAACTACTGACTGAAAGCCTATCCTAGTCGTGGCAATCATAAAATGCAATCCGGAAAGATCCATCTCTGCTCCAAGCTCAATCATTGTTTTCGATGTTGATATCTGTAGGTTTGTGGCATACATGTAGGCCTAATGGTTTAGCGCTTTATGTTGACAGACAAAATGTGCTGACAGGGTTAATGATTTGTTGCAGTGAAAGATATCAATATATTAGGCATAGGCCTATGGCCTACCTGTTCACAGAATAATTAACTTGTCCGTTTTAGGTCTAGTTTCCCTTCTCAATACACAGCCTGTTAGGCCTAGTAGGCTATATGTTCTTTATTTCTGCTCAACACGCTTGTACTCTTTAATTTTTTTGTGTATAAAAGCGTACAAAACATATATAGGCAGGTCAGCGTGAGCCCAGGGTTCTTATTAAATGCAAGAGTTCAGAAATCAATATCTGACACTTATGAATGCTTGGATTATAATTGCATTGGAAAGCTCTTACTGGCCATTTAGGCAACCCACTTCGAACTAATGGTGCAACCCATCAGAGCAGTGTAATAATCCCACCGGGACTGGCTGGTTTGTGTAAGTGCATTTCTGATACCTTCCCACTCCTTTGCAGATGAGTGGTAGGGCAGACTTCCCTGATTCCCCATTGTTGATTAGAACGGATTGGGTGTGTTCGCAAATCATGGAAAATTGATTTCATCTGCAGAAGAGAATTTAAAGTGACCCATAAAGTGAAATTACTGACAGATCTGTCAGATCTTGGTTTGGTCTGTCAGATCTTGGTTTGTACCCTGACTCCTCACCACTATACGCATATGAATGAAGGCATTTTGAATCCATTTTCATGTGGTTGCTTGAAATTCCCAGATATGTACAGCAAATGTGCCTGCTGAGAGGCTGTGAGACATTAACTGTTTCTCTGGGAGAGAGTTAGAGAGAGGAAGAGAGGGAGAGAGAGGGGGAGAGGAGGAGAGAGGGACAGAAAACATTACTGTTCAAATGGTTTCTGCTCGAAAGTGCTGATGAAGTCGGAGTGCATGTGGTGGGTGGGTGCCAAGGGTATTGGCTCTCCTGCTTCCTGGGTCGAGCAGTCTGAATCAGTTTCAGTCGATGCATTTGCTCAGACATGAACCTGACCACATCACAAGCCAGTCTATTATTATAGATATGCACCATATACAATACAACACAGCACAACATACTGCAGCAAAATGTTCCTGTTCATTATTTGAACACAAACAGCCCTAACACTAACCCCAGAATAAACCATTATGTGCAGTTCAACAGAGACATTTTTTAATTTCCTAATTAAAAAAGTTAAACAACTGTCTTAAAAACCTGAACTGTTTGAAATCAATTGAACTACATACCTTTGAGTGAAAAAATACCTCTGTAATCTAGCTGTTTTGAAAGCAATAGGGTGTATTACTACTGTAAGACATGGGTGTGGCTCTTTGCAACATAATTTGCAACATCAGAACAGCAATGGCCAGTTAAGCTGGTTTCTATTGTTAAGCAAGCCGGTCTTAACAATACAGTTGTTTAAACCCTCAAGAACTTGTCAACACTTACTACAAAAATCATATAGTGAATATAATTTATTATCCATAAATACAGCCACACGTTTTTACAAGGAAGTACAACAGTTTATACACATTCAGCTGACAAAAGTGCCTCAAATGGGAGAGTTTTCATCTTCGAACCTGCGGTAACTCATGGTTTGGTCCATGATCCGTGAGAATCCAAATGTACCTACAGAAACACAACATTGACACTTAAGTATTCACAATTCATTAATTATATATGTAAATGCCCACATGAACTAATTGTATACAGATAATAACATTTTGATTTATTTACTGGACCATGTCCAATTTAGTTAACTTATCTTAAAATGTAGAAAAATAGGAATCATGGTACTCACTTTGAAATCATTGTCAGATGTAAGTTCAGTCTATGTAAAATCCTCATTGTCCGTCAACAGATTTGACATCCGCTTGCTGCTCAGTCCTTTAACTCTGTATTTATGTGAGAGATTGGCTCTTGCCAGCCTGTCAATTTCACAGCGGATACAGAGTCACTATCTGCCTCAGAGCGGCAGCAGCTCTTTGTAGGGCACAGTAAGGTTCCCCAGGTACCAGAATATCCAGAACGCCAGGCTGAGGAAGATGAGGAGAGGCCCGGAGAGCACAAAGAAATCCCAGAAGCTCAGCGGAGCAAAGATGCCCACCAGGAAGAGGATCAGGCCCACGACATCACAGATCAATGCCAGGACTAGGAAGAGAACGCAACGCCCGCAAAAGGCCTTGCAATCCATCGCCGTGAGAAGTTCTGCCACTTCAAAACTGCATAGCAGCGTCTTTGCAAATGAGAGGAGCTGGTTTTGCCGAGGCCCTTTTTAAAAGGATGCCCTGCATTCCTGTGGATACCATTAACCTTTGTACAACAGGAGGAGGCAGGTAGGCAGATGCAACCACCTTAACAAGTTATACAGCTCTTTAATCCCCCCACCCACTCCATTGACAAATCTTCGCACCGGAACTTATTCGGATCTATTATCAGCTAATTTATTTTTAAAAATCTTTGCATCCACTGCAAAAGCAGAGTAGGTTATCAGCATGAACACCAGATCAGAGACAATTTTTGCCACAAGTTGATGATACGATCAGTCAGAGCAGTGTCATGTCTTTTATCTCTGAAGAATTTGCTGATAGAATGGGAACTATTGTCCTGAAGAGTACAAAGTCATATTTAGATGTTATGTGCTTAACTGGACATTACAGTAGTTGATGTATTTTATGATACAGTACTCAGTGGTACTCAGTTAAACACCATTAGGCCTATTTTATGTTGTGGAGTTAACATGGATGTGGCATAATCAGAGATTTGATCTCACACATAAATATGACCAGGAAATACGTTCCTCTGTACAATATTGGGCTTATAACACATCCAAATGTTCAGTGCAGGTGAAATACCAAAAGGCAAACAAAAAAGACAGAGAGTATGCTCTGACAGGTGTCAGTGAGTTATTTTATTTACAGAAAAACCAGTCCAACCACTATGTGTTTAGTGGTAGGAATAGTCAGGTCAGTTCCATAATGATCGCCTGTGTCACACACAAGACAACAACATCAGGATTGGGAATTCACAAGAATGAATTCACTTAAAACAAAAACAAGCATAGATGTCTACAGACTGAGGACCATATCACTAAAGAGAATGTGAAAATATCTATATAAATATCTTTATATCTGTACAGTAACATGTTGTTATTATTTGTAAGGAATCTGGTATTACATGTATCACACAAATAAAAGAGTTAAACCACTTAGTGTACTTACAAAAATAAAATAAAATGTTAAATTATATTTAATTGACAACAAAGGCAAAGCACAGTGCAGTTTTGAAAAACAGGACGACATTCCCTCCACTGCACAGTCTACTGAAACTCATGGTGAGAAATTTGGCCAATAAGCCATTCATTTCACAAAATAAATTAAACAATCGAACTAAAGCATAGTAACATGACATTCATTTTTGTGTCAGTCCAATATGGCTGTGGTCAGTCTAGGGGACCAGTTAAGCTAAGCTAAGCTAAGCTAAGCACAATACCTCCCTCTTACAACCCTAAAGCCACACCCGCTGCATGGGGAAACCACCCATGCTCATTCAAAGCAGCAAAAACCAGCTCTGTTCAACTGGTTCACATATAAACTAATTACACAATTTGAAATACCCATTCTGTCTTTTCATCCCTGATTAAAAATCAATACATTCAAATATGATGATATTATAATATAAAGATGGCACAGTAATAAATAATGCAGATGTAGACAAATATGATTAAGTTCAACTTCCTCAGCAGGCTTGCGTATTGCTGGAGTACCTGAGAGAGAGAGAGAGAGAGAGAGAGAGAGAGAGAGAGAGAGAGAGAGAGAGAGAGAGAGAGAGAGGGAGGGAGGGAGGGGGGGTCAATCATTCTTGAGACTAGGACAATTAATCAAGACACATAATATTTTGCATTTTAGTTTTCAACATGCAATACAATAGTTTTCTAGCCTTTCAAACATAGCTTAGAAGATGAACATTCTACTGATGGAAATCATAGTGTAGGCCTATATCACCAACAATTTTGACACAAGTAAACATAGTTACTATGTTAACTACAAACATTAGGCTACAGGTGCAGGGAATGATTTGCTTATTTATTTCATTTATTACATTTTAACAATTTGTTTGTTAACCACTGAGTGATTCAACTTATGTAAACCACGGGGTTTGATTTTAGATTAGAAATGGTAATCATTTGTGGTGTCCAAGGAAACAGTACAAAAAGTATTTTTTTTATATTTTAACTTCATCTAAACATGGAGAAAATAGGCCTATACTGTTTACCCCACCAACAAAGATATGACAACGCAGCAGTGGGAAGAACCAACCACTTCATACGCACAGGTCGAGCCTAACATTTGGCAGATTGGCACAGCATTACGCGTTGTTTTCATAACAACACGTAGGATGGGCCCAGTTGAGCTGAAATTTGAGGCTGATGTGGAAAGGCCAATGTTAGCATAAAGCAAGTCAAACAAGCCCGTTCGGAAAACCAATCAGGCCATTCATTTACCTCGGCTTAGAGGAGACGTTCAATGTTTCCTATCTTGAGCATCTTCAGGTCCGCTTCCGGTCCCTCCTCTGTATTCTTCGAACTGGTAACGGACTCGCTGCAGTCATCATATCCTTTGTTCTCGTAGCAGGTGGACTTGCCCCAGGTAATTCGGGAGGCGACATGGTCAGTTGTGTTTTCCTTCTTCTTTGTCAGGTCTTCCTTCCCTGGTGACTTAAAAACTTCGTTCCCCTCGCCTTTATGGTGACTTTTGGACAGACGTTCGGTTAATTTTCTTGCCAGCTGTTTGAAACTGTGCTTTTGACTCACTACAGAGTCTCTTCTTGATCCCTCAGTGGAAACTTTTATGTTACCCACATACCACATGATCCACCACGCCAGGCTAGAAAAAAGAATGAGCGAGCCAGTGTATATCAAGAAGTCGCCATAAAACTGACCCTCTAATCTCAAATCTGCAAATATCCCAATGAAGAGAATAACTATTCCTACCATGTCAAAAACGATGGCGAGAGAAAATAACGGCACACATCCACCGAGGCACCTTAGGACCATTGTTGCAATACTAGTTTTATGAAAGTAGCGGAAGAACTCGCACCAAGTGCAGCGCAACGCATAGCCTGAAGACACACCTGTGTGACTAGGCTACCGCCCTTGGTGACGTTGCAACATGCAAATAAGCACAGGTGGACAAATCTTTCAGATCAGGTTCACTTCCGAATCAATTCGTTGGTGTAAAACGAGGGGCCTGCTGTAACTTTTCATTGTAGGCTACGGGTTACTTACAACATTTTTGATAGAGATATACCTTTAGTTTTGTCTATGCTATCTAACATTTGATTCATACAAGACATCGTGTATCAGGTTGCGACATACTTCAAAATGATTTGCTAAACAAATTCAGGCTGATAGGAGTCTGACTATTTGTGTGAACCTAGTGAAATGATGTAGGCCTAGCCTGTTGACTAAAAATTCACTGCAGGCCACACCCTATCCCTGTGGTATCTAGAACATACACATGAAAATAACACAGTTGTTGTGTTTACTGTATTTAAATATTCCATTCCAACACAAAAATAGAATAACTCAATATTGGCCTGCCTGAGGCCAATTTACGCCTAACCCTTTTCATGCAGTGACTGAGCTGTCCTCAGCCTGACTAAATTGTATTATAATTGTTTTATTAAACAACAATAAAAAAAAATGGACACCCGAAAGATTTTCAGAAAATGTCTATATTTTGCATTATAAAATGTTAAAACATGTTTTCATATAGCCTTTTATACTAGAGATAATTTAACAATGTAAACATGCGCATCCGATGAGGATTTAATACTGTTCTCATCTGCTTGCCTGCAATAGCCCTTTTGATACATCACCTTTTAAACTTAAGCATGTTTCTGAGTAATCCTTTTAAGTCTTTGGCACAACTGTCTCAGAAATGTATCCAAACTCCTGTTATCACGTCATCCAATGTCATCTGACACTTCACAGTTCAATTGTGCGCATTCCCTCTCAATGTGTTCCATGAAGGCGTCACAGGCCTCAAGCAGTTTCACATACTGAGTTGTTGTGGCTTAAAAGAGTACAGCCTCTTCATGCTCTGCTGCCTCATCTCCCGGGTAACAGGGATGAGAACCACACCCACCATCATCACCATCAGACCAATTGAGAGGAGCGGCGGGCCCATGATGGTACCACAGATCAGACTGTACATTGTTTGGTTGGTTCTGGTACTTATAAGTTTGGCACTGGTATCGTTGGCACTGAGCTTGGAGTATTCCTCAGCGAAATAGAGGCCACATAGTACGAAGCCCGCAAGCAGCATGCTGCCCCCGGTGGACATGAGGATGATGGCAGGGCGGTGGGACCTCCAGGCTCTGCGAGGGAGGGTGGGGGTCCCCTGAGACTCGGTGCGGGCGAGGCTGAAGATGGTGCTTTCCGTGCGCAGGCTGAGGTGGTCGTTGGACGGAGCGCGAGAGCACTCTTCCAGTGGGACCGTCTCTGGGTCTCCCGGTGTGGACGGCCCCCCCATGGACTTGTCTGTCTTCTCTGTCATTGTGAAACTCTGAGGATTGGAGGAGATTCTGGGCACTGGAGGAGGAGGAAGAGGAGAAGGATGAAGAAGAAGAAGAAGAGGATTGCTGGGTGTGTCTGATGGTGTGAGAACCCCGTGTCCTCACTAATCTATTATCTGTGTGGCATGTGGATTAATTTAGCATCTGGCTCATTTGAAGATAATTTAATATGACTGCTCTGGGCTATTTTCAAAATTCAGTACAAGTACAAAAAACACTGAAAAAATGTGATATTTATATGAAACATTGCAACCATGTACTGTAGGTTTGTAAAATAATATATTATTGAAAAAGTAACACATTGTCGAAAAACTATAAGATGAAGACACAAAAGAATAAAAAATATACCAAACCATGGAATATAAAACAAATGTGTTGTCCCTATTTGGAGAATAGAGATGTGTCAAAAAACAACACAAGTTGTGTTATTTTCAATACATATTGTGTAACAAATGCAACACAAAGTGTATTATCCCTATGGATGTGTTAAAAACAACAGAAGTTGTGTTTTAAGAGTGCACTTATTATTTCTGTTTATACAGAAATACATAATTATATAAATTATATATGTTTTCAGTGATCCTAATGTGAATTCTCAATATAATACACTCCGAAAAGTCAACAGCACATGAAGCATTTATGACTTACCTTAAAATTGACGTCTGGAGATGGTCTACTTCCTTTATGACTTCATAGGTTCATGTTTTTAAAAAGCGTTCTTTCTAAGAATGTGTCCGTTCTCTGAGAGGCAACCTCTATCTCCTCATCTTCACCCCAGATAGAAATGTGCAGAACTAGAAATTGCGTTAAAGGGAGGACCCTTTCTGTAGCACTTCCCCAACTCTCTCTCTCTGTTTATCTCTCTCTCTCTCTCTCTCTCTCTCTCTCACACACACACACACACACACACACACACACACAAACACACACACTCACACACACGTCAGCTTGATCACATCTCTCATCTTCCTCATCTGCATCTCCTCTCAACAACGTGTAGCTAGAGCTGAGTTTGCCACTCAAAGAAGCAGGGAGGAAGGGAGGGAGGGAGAAAGAGAGGGAGGGAGCTCGGGATAGAGAGAGAGATCAGCCTGCTGCAAAGCAAAGGAGGAAATGGATAAAGGTTGTTTCCGAGGTTAATGTGTTTGTGCACTGTATGACAGTAAGACAGTATGCACAGTACACATTTATGAAGTTGCAAAAATAGCTGGTAGGTATTTCATTGGGCATTTCAGTTCTTTCACTTGGCACTGGGGAGGAGGTGAACCCCCCTGTTCTTTCCTGGACACTTAAAGTGAACATCACAGAATAAGTAGAGAAAAATAGGTTGCTGGGAAGTAGCCTAGGGAATCCTCCTCCATTACACTCTATTAAGGTCATGAAAGAGCTCTCCTGATGCAAGATGGCCCCATAAAGCCTTTACATTACATTACATTTAGCAGACACTTTTTGACCAAAGTGACTTACATATGTAAACTATATTACATTGTATATTTTTGATTACATTTTCCCCGGAGCAACTTGGGGTTAAGTGCCTTGCTCAAGAGCACAACAGTGGAAGCCGGGAATTGAACCAACAACTTTCAGGCTACTGCTAGCCCAGGTCCTTAACCACTATACTACCACTGCCACTACCAATAATGTATATTTTGTAGAGGTAACAGTGCCATATATTCCACTAATCAAACACTCTTATCTCAGATTTTTAATCGCTTTTGAAGTATTCTGCTGAAGACAGCGCTTTCATGACCTTATACTTCAATCTAATAGAGGGACATTACTCCCCCGGAAAATTCTCTTGTTGCCAGTTCCCTTTTCCATCAGTCCATTACTGTTCCATTTTCTGTCTCTTACGCACTCCGACGTCCTTATCAAAGTCAAGTCGGAACAAATAAATATTTTATATTGGCCTGCAAGGTCTATGCATTTGTTGGCTGCCATTGTTGTTTACAGTTGAAGCACTTGCTTTTAAGTAGGTTAGACTCTCACATTAATGAATCGTAATCAGAATTCATATAGTTGTTATATAAATAGGCCTATTTAAGCATTATCGCACGAGTGGGAGTGGTGTTATTGGCCAATATCGCCACGGCTGTGGTTCGCCGCAGGCACGAAGCCGAAGGCTGAGTGCCGTAGGTAACTACAGCCGTGGCGATATTGGCCAACAACACCACGACCACGAGTGCGATAATGCTTTTATACAACAGTTCTATTGCCAACAAAAAAAAGATACCCGAGTGCATTTTTAGGAAGGATAATTATTATTTGCCATCGTTTTATTTAGCCCAGTTCCTCCGCTATGCGAAGTAGGCCTAGCTCAGAACGCTTGTGGTTGCTATGCAACTGCTAAGTCAAAGAATATGGAATGCCGTCTCTGGTTAAATCAAAGCGAAGAATCAACGTCGCGGAGTGATTATTAGCTGTGAAGAGTCACCAGTGGTAGAACGCGTCTCGTCCAATCAGATATTGCTAAATCGTTCGACCGGACCTAACTGTTGTATAATTGTAAATATTTTTATTTTTTTGTTCCGTCATATTTTTGGTCAACGATTCCCGGGACACCGTAACACCGGGGCACATGAAACTTGGTGGGCATGTAGCCCCAGTAGACTTTTGCGGAGAATTTTCGTTTCGTCCCTGGGGGTCACTCCACCCCCTTGGCACCAAGGATGACAAAATGTTTATGGTATGTTGGTCTCAAAAGCCTGTATTAGCTTATAACCAGTCATTAATTTGTGATTTGCACCCCCGTGGTAAAAAATTAAAATGCAATATAATATTGCTTTAATTGCCCCTATGATTAACTTGACCCCTTCTGGGAGTATGCCAAGTTTTGTGGAATTTCATCCATGGGGGGGGGGGCTATAAAATAAATGAGTTTATGTGTACATTCAGGACTGTATATCGGCCTGTAGATGGTGGTATTAAGCGAAGGGTTGCTCTGGGTGCTGGATGCTACGGTCATACACACACACAGACACACAGACACACACACACACACACACACACACACACACACACACACACACACAAACATGCAGGAACACACACACACACACACACACAAACACAGACAAGCACAGGCACAACGTAGGGGATGGAGTAGGCGATGGAAACAAAAGCATGATTGATATTTGCGGAGAGAATGTGCAGGACTGAGCGGCGGGTCATATTGTGTATCGCTTTGCGGTACATCTAGTTTTCTTTTATTCACCAAGAGGATTTTTCCATAAAGCTTAGATGGGTCACATTCACATATCTGAGGCCCTAAAGCCCTTTAGGACTGCAGAGTCAAGAGGCCTGAGGTTTTGAGTTAAGAGAAAGACATTTGTAAAACAACTGACTACTTTACTTTTCCCCTTTAGTTTTTTCTGTCTGCAAGCATTGACTATTTATCCATCATATTTCAGACAAAATTCATAACTTGAATGGCTCCTTTAAATTACCTCGGTCTGCAGGTGGAGAGTAATCTCTGTGTCTGTGTCAGCTGTCATCACATTTCCGTAATGTGAATTGTGTGTGCATAAGAAGTTTCAAGTTTCATTGCGTCAAGTCATCCTCAGCAAGTTCAGCATAGTTCAGCATCGTTTGATAAAGTGATGTAGAGGATGAACACTAGAGGGCACTGTTGACCTTCTCAGGCTCGCGGGATGCAACCTGTTTTTGCAGCACCACTCAGAGCTTTTGCAGTCTACGACTCACCCACCCTTATCTGCAGTTTCAGCTGTTCTGTTACTGAGCGACAAGTAAGAATGACGAAGTGTCTGTTTATTTCATTGTCACATGATAATATTTCTCCAAGCTGTCTGGGCGGTAAAACCTACACGTCTGTCCTGTGAGCAAAATGTTAATTGCCAGTCTGAACGACTAACTTTTTAGCAGCCTCCCATCTATTAGAATAAAAGTTCACAGTGGGAACTGAAACTTTAACAACCAACAGGGAAGATCTAACATCTATGCCTGTAAAGCATGCTTATATTGACATTAAAGGGAAATCCATGAGAAAATCTGAGTTGGTCTCAGAGTGCTGTTGAGTTCAAAGAGGGAATCATACTTTACAGACAGCATGGCACTGCGCTCAGTCAATTAATAATGCATGCTCTTAAGCATCACAGCCACTGATTATTGAAGTTGAAGTCTTTGTTTAAAGAACAGAGACAGATATAGACAGCCAAACTGGGTTTAGCCACTGTTCATCCTCACAAACTTACTAATGCCAAAGAGAGCAACCAGAGCAGTCTCACTCTCTCTGTCTCTCTCTCTGCCTCTCTGTCTGTCTGTCTGTCTGTCTCTCTGTCTCTCTCTCTCTCTCTCTGTCTCTCTCACACACTCACTCACTCACTCACTCACTCACACAAACACACACACACACACACACACACACACACACACACACACACACAGGTACAATGAAACCATACTTAATTTGTTTCTTTTAAAACAAGTGAAGGGGACACATACTATACAGTTTACTGCAGGACTGTTGGTAAACACTCTGGAAGGTCAGTGTGTGACGGGAATTAGTAAAGTAGAAAGTGCAATCATTGCTTTATAATGAGACTTTCCATGTTTGTTTACCGTCAAGGCAGTTAGTCATAGTAATTACAGCGTAATGACATTATAATGAGACTATAATGACTAATGTAGAACACAGACAGACACATCACAGATATCAGGGGAACCCTGACAGAAGGTCTCACACAATTTGCACTGTGGTGATCAGAGGACTGTTCCCTCATTACGCTCAAATGACACAGGTGGGCCTGAGCAGGTGGACCCTGCTGCCCAACACTTCTCCAGTAGGAACCTCACCTTTGTAGGCTCCATGTGAAATCAGGAGGAAAGTGTCTCACTGATCTGTCTTATCACTAGTATGGCCATTCTAAGCTCAGTCTTTTAATTGAACATAAGTATGGGGAGGCTGCATTTTGTTTCTATTGCACAAGAGGCGTGGTCAATGGGCATCATTCAAATGACTCTGTACGCTTGGATAGTCCTTCAACCAATCAGACCAACGATCTGGTGCGTCTTTCGGATAAGCTAGCTTCTGATTGGAGCCAAAGGTTCTGGCAGGGAACAGAGGAGAAAGATGTGCAGGTTTCCAGCCTGAGCTGCCGGGCGAAATCCAAATTCGCCGGAAGTTCAGGCAGGGTTCACCCAGCCTATCTTATCACAGTAATGGGAGATGCTTTTTATTCTGAAGTGTGTGTGTGTGTGTGTGTGTGTGTGTGTGTGTGTGTGTGTGTGTGTGTGTGTGTGTGTGTGTGTGTGTGTGTGTGTGCGTGCGCGCGCGCGCGCGTGCGCACGCGTGTGTGATCTCAGTGAAAGAGAGAAAACAAAAACAGAGAAAACAAAAGCGTGTGTGAATAATACTCACATGCACCAACACATTTAATCTTCTCTGCTTCTGAACGATGTTGTTGTTCAGAGTGAGAGCCAAGGCAAACTCAGCCATTACCCTGAAGAAGAGCGGAGAATGTTCCCTTTCATCTCCCCATGACAGACTGCATGTTGCACAGCAAGTCGAGTAATAGATAAATGCAACGTTAACACTCCAGCTCTCAGCTTTGTATTACCCACACACTTACGAATGCACGCTTGTCTTAAGGCTAATATTGCTCTTTATGTTTCAATTCAATGTTCAGTTTTCCTGTTTGTGTAGACTGTGTGGCATCTTTCATTGTTTGGTTTGAAAGGTAGCAGCCATTAGATAACCATTTTGTAGCCCATATTTCCGTGATGGACATGCAGCAGACAGCACAAAGGTGAACAAAGCTGGTATACGGGGTGAGAGTGGGTTAACAGGGGAGAGTGAGGCTGGGTAAATATGGGTGGATGCGGTCCTGACATGCTGTCAACTGAGAAATGTGGAGGAAAGTGAGGATTGATTTGATGGGAATCATACTGGACTTTGAATACACTGGACAGGGGGAGAAAGCACAGAATTGCTGTAACAATATCAAAATGGACATTGTTTTTTTTTTTTTTTGTTTATCTGAACAGCTCTATGTTTTGTAAGGATGTGGGCAGCCCAGCAAAGGAATTTTAACTACAATTTTCAACTATACTGTCAGGTAGTCCAATGCAACAACTAATGGCATCGCTACCAGCCCCCCTAGCTGTGGGGACCCATGGTTGATATTTCTCTTTTCTCCCAGAGTGAAGCTACCAGGGTGACTTATGCTAAAGCAAGGACGTGCCAACAGGAGTCAGCAATGCAGGTGAGCACTAACATACATTGCACACAGCACCGTCCCTTCCCACTACCACAGTAAAAAAAAAAAAGGCCCCAGGAGCAGGGCTGTACACTGCGAGCACCTCGTCGCAAATGCGAGGATATATATATTTGTGCTACTTGAAAATATGAAATGGGAGCACAGGTGCGAGTACTGAATTCAACCCTTTTATTCGCATTTTGCTCCTAAAAATCCACACCAAGTGGATCAAAGTATAGGCTAGTACAATTTTCGCGCATCTGTATACAAATTTCATAGTTGACAACTCTAACGCTCCTGGCTGGAAACTCACGCTTTCAGCATCAACCTCGCTGTCTCTCACACACGCAAGAAATGTCACTCCAAAACCATTCTTCTTTTTCTTCAATCTGTTCGTTATCAGTTGGTGACTTTGTAGCGATTAGCCTACCGTTGAAACGGCAAACCATGATAAGAATGTTGACTATATAGCCTACAATTACCGTGTTCATTTCAAATATTATTATTATCACGGTTGATAAACACAGTGTGGAAACCGTGTTATAACTATAACCGTGTTATAGCTTCACCCCAGCCTGCATTTGACATAGGCCTGGTTGACTTCTATGAGAGAAATCCGACTGATTCTGTTGTCTAAATGATGGATTTAACCGCGATTTGGTGTAGGCTACACCTGCTTTAAAAAGGCGGAACATTTTCATTGCAAATGTGCGCATCATATAGCCACTCTGCGTCTTTGTATGGAGGTTACATTCACATTAATTCCATTCCACTAACGTTATCAGGAGAATACCGTAACGTTTCATTTTGAGCTCGATTTGAGGTTGTCACTCATTGGATATAACAGATATAGCCTACCAAACTCCAAGACGAGTCATGGTAGAGTAAGTTAAGCACCCAGCCAATTAAACATGACCAAGGATGCCATGCCATGGTAGGCTACCTAAATCATAGAAGTTGTTACTGGACAGTGGACACTCATCTTTTCTATTACACCAGAAATATTTGTCTTTACCTTTGTTCGTTTTTTGAACATTTAAGTTATTTAATGAAAACATGATGTAGCCTATCCTTGAACTATGCTTGACTCTTTTCCTAAAACCGAATGAAACCTAATTATGTTCACGTACATCTTAAAGTGACAGGCACTCAATTAGACCTACACACCACCCTTGTAATATCATTACAGTGTAATCAATATGAAGTATTCAGTTTACTGAATATTTTAAGCTATAAGTAATTATGCAGATCCTAAAATGCTATAAATTGATAACAAAATGTATACAAATTCTGAATTCAAAATATTAAATAGAAACAAGACATGCCATTTTCTCTGTGTGTAGGGTTTGAGCAGAGACTATGATTGCCACTGCTGTGAATGATCTGTATCCTGCTTAAGGCAAGAAGGTTTTCAAGGAAATTTCATAGTGCTCCTAAATTTCTTTCTGTGCTCCTAAACTTTTTCATTTAGGAGCACCTGTGCTCCTAGTGAAAAAGCTTAGCGTACAGCCCTGCCCAGGAGTCATGCAGGTGACCTTAGGACTAATTACTCTGCCCCC
>NC_084996.1:14603856-14736356 GCF_963854185.1 Sardina pilchardus | reverse complement strand
TTACACCATAGGGAATCAGATTTAAATCTCTATGAAACCTTTAATTGCTCTTCGTGATGTCAGGAAAAGGTGAGTTTGAATCATCTGAATAGGGAATGAACCTGAAAATATATGGAGTGTGATAATTGAGCACTGCCTGTAATTGACTGAAGGAAGAAACCGTCAATGTAGAGGTTCTCAGTTCAAGGCATGGTCTTTAATGGAGAGTTGCATTAAACATTTTTCAGGCCCATGCATGAACTAGTGTGCACACTTTGGATTAAAGCTGGGTATTTGTAGCTTGCTTTAGACTTAGTGTATGAAGGCTTATGGCCAGTTGTATGGTGTCGTAAAAATAATCTATATCAGAACGTGCTGTATACGTCCTGTTTAGGGATCTTTTACACAGTATATATTATTTGAACATATATACTGTAGAAACGATAATAAATAGAATGTTTTGCTCAGCTTGGGACTTATTATGGGTTTAGATAAAAATAATAGGAAACTGAAATATGGTGACAGAAAAACACTTGAATGTGATGGATGTAACACTTTGAATTCTCCCTATTATTACGAATTTAAACTAAGAGGTGTTAAACTGGATAGGCTGACCTCTACATTTTGAAATCTTTCTGAAAACGGGGGAAAAGGACATTCAAATAATAATATAGAAAAGTGGTCAGAAGGTTGTCTCAGTCCAGTTTCAAGCTACCAGCGAGGGCATGATACCTCGCAAGTGGGCCCAATTGTCAAGGTCAGATCGACACATAATGGCACCAGTAAACGCCCACACTCAGATCAAGAGGGCCACATCGATGTGCTGCAGCTGTTCCGTCCAGCCTCTTGAAGAGGAGAGTGAGCTGCCCGCCTGAGCAGTGCGCTATTTGCCTCTCCGAGAGGGTCAATGGCTATGTCACTAATCTCTGATCCACGACCACACACGATCAGATAGGATTTCTCCATCACTCTGATATGTAGCTGCTGGCGGTGGAGTCTGCACTGAAAGGTGATATCATGGCTGGCAGCCTCTGATATGCCCATACGACTTCAGAAATGCTAATCGTCCCTGAGCATTCATATTGATTAACTGTGCCTGTCTGCAAAGTTTTTTTTATTTATTTATTTATTTTAAAGCACTGTCATCTCTCTCCATCTTCTCAAAGACTCAACACAACTTTTGTATAACTTTCTATCTCGTACAGGGGGGGGGAGGATTACTGCTGGCAGAGCTTCCCTCCCAATCTATTTCTAAACATTCTATGACGTGGCTGCATAAATAACAGAGGGCCTCATAGTTGCTCATTCTTATAGATGTGATATTATTATGCAGACACAGTCACTGCATCATCTATACTCACAGACAGCCCTTTGGCATTTGGTGCTTGAAAGGTACTTTTAGGGAAGAGGAAGTTTGCATTGATCCATGCGCGGCCATTAGGATGCATCTTACTATATCAAAGATGCTGGCAGCTTCCCAGGTGAACCTACAGTATGCAGTCTAGGTCCAGAGTGAAGTGGAATGCAATCATGACTGTAATTTGAAAAAGCTCTTTACTCTTATTGCAGTGGGATGTGTGCTATACATTTAAAACAGAATGCATGAATGGCTTCCTGTAGGGGCATTTCATTATGTATTGGACATTTTCCATAATATCTTTCTTGTTTAGTTCTAAATGTAAAAGGATTGTATTTTCTTGACATTCCTGAGAGGCTTGACTATATTCTTTGTGTCTCACAGAATTGTGAAATAGTGTATTATTATCCGCAAAAGCCTTTAAATGTCAGTCCGTGGCAGAGGTGCCATGGCGTGTCACGAGTGCCCGCACCTGTGTTTTGAAGTGTGAGGCAACATGGCCGCCCTTATTAGCACAGTGAATGGCCACTCCCCGGGCTGACCTTTCCAGAACAGTGGGAGGTGGAGGGCCGCTTCAGCCCTGCCCTCAGCGCGAGTAGTGTGTGTGCTTTCACAAAGCCAATGTATCACAATGGCAGTCAGACTCTCAGTCCCCCCACAAACCTGGATAAAAGCGCTGAATTACAACTCCTCTGGAGCTATACTCTTCCTGCAGTGCTCCCTTTACAGAATGAGAACGCTGCATGGCAATGCACTGACATTTGCACCACGACTGGGATCTATTTTAATTGTCAGGTGGGTCAAGGACAAAACTGAACTGGTACATACATGTTGATTTGGTGTGCTTAGAATGTACATATTAATGGAAATAATGTATGGAAAAGAACAGACAATCCGACAAAGACAGAACACAAAGTGTTACTTACCAACTGTAGAATCTTTGGAGTTACACTCCGAGGGCATTAACATAGAGGCTCATGAACATGCCCCCACAGTGTAGCATTATTTATTTTTTTTAAATGTATTTTTTGGGGCTTTTTCTTATGCCTTTTAATGTTATAGGACAGTGGAGAATGACAGGAAGTGAATGGAAGAGAGTGTCGGGGTGGGATCCAGAAAGGACCACGGGGCGGGAATCGAACCCGGGTCGCCGCCGTGCGGTGAAGGTGCCCCAGCCAGTTGCGCCACAACTGGGGCCGGTGTAGCTTTATTACTGGCAGCGTTAGCTGTTGGCTGCAGCGACTCGAGCGAGGTAGGACCGATTGTTTTGGGGTATTTGTGTTGTATTGGCAGTATACCAGGTGACCTTGAGAAACAGAGATCTATGCGGAAAATCGCCGGAATTGTCCTATAAAGTATAAACCACTTTATTAATGCCTCCGAGCACTGCAGGCTTGCGCTCGCCAAGTAAGTTCTACTGGAGGAGGAGGAGGAGGAGGAGAAAAGAAACTCACACATCATGTGCAGTGAGCTCCAAACTACTGTGTGGAAAAGAATCTTTAAGTATGAAGGTTTGGATGGTGTCCAATTAATTGGTTCACTGAAACACGGCCAAGACAGAGTAGACCAATCAGTAAATGCAATAGAGAGGCTTTTGGCTGAACAGGGGTCACTTGGTTCATTGGAGACTATGGGTACGATATGATTAATTCAGACGGCTCTCTGATGTTCTCTTTTGTCAGGTGGAATATTTCCTTTCTGGTCATGGCCGTCTTGAGAGCGTAGCACAAGAAATATCTACCTGAGGCCGTTTCAGACAACACTTGCTAAATTCGGCTTCTGCTGTCAGCTGTATTCTGCATAAAATGGAGAACACTTTAAATTACCCCCCCTGAATCAGGTCAATGGAATTGATTCCTCCGTCACATTCATAGAGAATATTGAGCTCCGTCTGCCACCCGTCTCAGAGCTGAGAGATAAAGCAGAAATGTCATTTCAGCCACAGCGGCACTCTTCTTGTGTCGCTTACAACAACTCCGTCACCAAGGTTGTGTTTTTTTTTATTTCTCTTTATATTTTCTGCCTAAAAAATGTGCATACCTGAGCAGCTAGTCAACGTGTTAAACATTTCCAACAGATTAAACATTTAAGGTTGCTACTGAGACAGAGCCTTTGTACACAGACTTCAATTCCGTGCTTGGCAGATTTGTTTGATGTATAAAGATTGTTTGTTTGCAGGACAAACTAAACATTGTCGGTACCATTACATTTTTGGAGGCTTTGATTTTCTTGCTTTCTCTGTTTATTATAAATGTTGTTTACCCGAGACTAAAGTCGTGAATTATTCATGAGATGTTATTTACCTCCTTGCATGGTTCTGCTTGCTTCAAATCTACTTTCTGAATTTTAATCATTGTTACAATTCTGAATACTTAGGATATGACTCCATCAGAGCAGTGATTTGATCCTGACATTGTGATAAAGAAATTTGACATTAATGCAAGACAAAAATACATCATTAGCCTCAATGGGCTACGAGGAGGCTAAGTAGGTATTCAACTAAGGCATGTTTTCATGATAATAAAAAAAAAAACAAGGCAGGCAAACTGAATGCGGCAACAAAATATCCCCCACTTTAATTCAATAGCAAATACAATGTGTTAACACTCTGTAAACAATCAGGCTTCACTTTAAACCTTAGTAGTTAAGATGATGGATTCTGTCAGGACTAAGGTTGAGGTTTATGACTGGGTGGATAAGAGAGGGTAACCTTGATCTTGCAACCTCATGAACTACGTTTAGTTTTTGATCTTAGAAAAACAGCTGATCACATGCAACTGATCACATACAGTATGACAATTGTCATGACGATGGGATCATTCATAATTTCATCTTTATCTTCCTTGATATCTGACATGCTGCAGTGTGTTATGTCATGCAGACACACACAACACGACAGTGTGGCATTTATGTCAATGGCATTTATATACAACAAACAGCAAAATCTTATTACCTCAAAGTGGATACTAGAGCCTCTGCCTTGAATAATAAACATCAAATTCAGGCCTCGTACTATGTGCCATTATTCCTACTGTACTATTCAAAGTGTTGGGTGACACTTCTGACTGGGTTTCAACTTCAAGTGGTAAAAGGCCAGAAACAACGTCCGGTCATGGAGGTGTGCAGGCCGGGCAGTGTAAACACCCAATCACATGGCCACACATCCTCCACTGCAGGTGGAAGATGAATGTCCTGTGTCTGGGCAAGACTCCCACCTCTGCAGTCTACCTGCTCCGTGCCGGCCGACCCTATCGATCAGCAGCCGCTTTGCACTCCTTTAAAATGACAGTGGTTAATGGGAAAGCACACCAGAGCATCCAGAGTTGTGAACCATCCGAGACTTTGGGGGAAGAGAAAATGAGAGCTGTGCTCCGTTGTGGACTTGTTCAAATTTTGCGACTCCAGACAGGTATCCTGCCGACAGGACAAGAGGAAGAGCATAGACCGGGCATTTAGCAAACAAGAGTTAGCCATGCAGCGCAGGCCTCGGCGTTTTAACGACACGGGTCCTATTTTTGGAGCTTCTTCTCTCTGATCACTCCCCCCTACCTTGGCTGAGCAGTGATATGTGGCGGTGGTGGTGGGGCCATCAATGCAGTTCATTACAGGGACCAATCAAGCGTGACTGATGACTGCAAACATCCCACAGCCCGTCGTCTCACCCTCCTCATGCACCTCCCTCGCTCAAAAGCTTCACTAGTTGAACTTGAGATTCACTGTTGACAGGAAGGGGCATCGGCCCAGCAAACGATGATGGTAATTATAATAGCAATAATGGTGGTGATTTGCCCTTGCTTGGGGGCTTGCATTGTTCCAGTACATCATATTTTTATAGGGAGGGCTGATGACTTTGATTTCGGTCACGTCTGTGAAAATGTTTGCCTGTGCTATCGAGTGTTCAGTGCTTTATTCATGTGCACCTCATGGTCAAGCGGCCTTGGCTTGGATGAAGATATGAACTGTGGCTTATTCTAAAAAAGCTAAAGTGGTTTTAAACTTGTATACGCTGGGGAACTTGTTCTCTGTTTTTGTTTGAAAACCCTGGGGATGGTGTATTTTCCCAAACAGTCTACCGCTGTGGAAAGCCAATTAAAGGCCATACTAGGCTGGCTCCAAACAAAACGCTATCAAGTCCTGACGTTAATTACCAAAAATTAATGTAAAAAGGAAGGAATCTTCCTTTCATTTGCTCTGCTTCTGCCTCCAAGACAATAATCAGCTGCATGTTCTCAATATTCAGAATTATTTTTTCATTTTTTCTTGTTTGCTCATTTTTTTTTTTGCCTTTCTCCCTCTAACTCTCTGGTCCTCTAGTTCAACATATATTTTTTAAATCTCCCCTCTCTTACCTGCTCTCATTTTAAAGAAAACTGAAGGAGCCCTTTGCTGTGTCACAACAAAACATGCACTATTAATCACGCAGACAGAGAAAAGAGCCTGCTGTTCATGTCCTCTTTAGATACCAGCTTGGTACAGTACTTTTTAGTTTGGCTCTTGTCTGCTTAGGATGGTGTGAGCGCACATTTTCATATTGAGGAGTAGCGACTGCTCGTCCGTACTCAGACTGACCCCTTTCTCCAGAGCCTCTGAAGCAGAACGTGTGAATGTGGACTCAGTTACATGTTTACTCCACATCAGAGATCTTTGTGGCAACCACTTGTGTATCTCTAATCCCCCGGTCCTAGCCTGCTCCCCTTTCTTCCAGTTTGATGCCTCCAACATCTTTCAGGCTGGGAGATTTAATCTGGGCCGCTAGACTGAACTAGCGAACCCCCCCCCCCCCCCCCCCTCTCTCCCCTAGAGGACATCACTGGAAGAGCTAACTCCATCAGCGTCAAAAAGAAAAGGAAAACATGCAAAAAGGAACGCTTCCCCATTTTTATTAGACAGTTAGCCGGTCCCCAGCCTCTCCTCTAGCAGGATGGTGGAAGTATGCGCTGCATGCTTTTGAGCAGGGGAGTAAGATCAGAGACAACAGAAGCTTGAGAGATCACATTTTAATGGAGTTTGTGTGTGCGCCACTACTTGAAGGTGTGAAATGGCCAAGATCGGATCCTGTCTGTCAGGTATGAATGGAGCCTATCAGCTCGAAGTCTGAAAAGATGGCAGAGTATGAAAGGTTAGAAAAATTATGAAATTAAGAAATTACCTGACAGTATCTTAATGATTTGGTGACATTGTGTCATATTTTTTAGTTATATCTTGGTTATAGATAGAACAATCTACGATCCTATCATTATTCTTGTCATTGTCAGCATGTGGATGACTGTCCTGCTTTTCCACAAACTTCATAGTTACATATCTCTACAGATTTTCAGTGCAGTGAGTAGTTCCATTC
Source organism: Sardina pilchardus (assembly GCF_963854185.1). Taxonomy (NCBI): domain Eukaryota; kingdom Metazoa; phylum Chordata; class Actinopteri; order Clupeiformes; family Clupeidae; genus Sardina; species Sardina pilchardus. The sequence goes on along the minus strand of NC_084996.1, from coordinate 14,729,682 downwards.
AGAATCACATATCCATATTCAAGTATCCATAACATGGCAGACTGTGCAATTTGCTCTCATTTGCTATGAGGGAGACAGAGGATTGCTCTCCTTCTGCAGTCAAAACTGTTTAAGTGCACCAGAGTGGTGTTTCATTATGCTAATTGGTGGCAGTAGTAACAGCAGGTGTTATTCACAATGAGGCATTTGAACGGAAGTAATTGTTTGCTTTCTGTGAGACGGAGGACTTTTTTTCCATTCTCTGAAAGCACTGGTGCTCTGTGCTCACTGCTCAGAGAAGCTCGAGCTCAGGAAACATATCGGCAGTTCAAAATGGCCTTGTTAGAGAGCTGAGACACATCTATGCATACACATGCTAGACATGCAACCCCTCTCTCTCTCTCTCTCTCTCTCTCTCTCTCTCTCTCTCTCTCACACACACACACACACACACACATCAGGCTCTGCGGGTGCCCTTGCTATTGACCCGTGCCCTGGCGTGTTGCTCCTCACCTTGCAGAGAGAGCCCTGTGTTTTTTCCATCTAAATGCAAATAGATGCAGTATGATGAAAAGCAGACCAGCGCTCACTTTCCCTCCCATTTCCACTGCAGGTTTGTAAAGAGCCGTGACTGCAAGCCTTTACCGGAGTTTTCATCCTGCAGGGCGTGTACATTCCACCCCCCCCCCCCCTTCACTGTGAATGGAAAGAGCAGCGCTCGTACCACGGGCCTCTGGAAGGACGCAGTGGGTAGAAATATCTATGTCATCAAACTAAATGGTTTCCGTGGTGTTTATCTTTTTTTTTTTTTTTCTCGCCAGGTTTGTTTTTTTTTTTTCCCCCAAGGAGCTGCGCGTTCGAGACAATCCCTTATCACCGTGTGTTCAGTGTCTGGTGTGAGGAAAACAACCCAGAGGCTTTTAGGAGTTCAGCTGAAATGCTGCCCTGTGGAGCGGAGGTTATTAAAGCCACTGGTATTGTTATTCGCTTGCTCAGCTTTTAATGAATTGGTCACTCAACGGGGGCATCTCTGATGAAGAAACCAGCTTGACTGGGGAGACAAAGTGCAACAAAATATAATAACCACAGCAGAAAGTATACAAAACTGACTGAAAACAACACTATTCAACTGAATGCACTCTTCTGAAAGTTTTCTCTCTAATTTGCGAGACATCCTATGATCATTGAAAAATGTTTAGTAAGAAATCAGTTAATGCATTTCTGTACCCAAAATAACTAATGTTTTTTTTTGTTTTTTTATCTTCTTATGATTAAAATGTGAAAATCTAGTATCCAATACTTGAAGAGCTAAACTTAACTTTTAATAGTTACTTTTAGTTCAACGTCACACCCATCAAACTATTTATGTCATATTAATTTGGGAGGGAAAGTGCTAATTTCAGTTATGGAGGCAACGAGTCAACACCGTCCAAATGGAAGGCATGCATCATATATGACCGTGATGGGAAAGGTTTTTGGAAGTCCATCAATGATATTAATGACTGACCTGGACTTGTGTTTTCACAGCAAAGGGAAAACATGAGGATGAGGTTGTTGTGGTGTTGTATGTGGTGATGTGAAAAATTAGTTTTCATTCAGTTTCAGATTTAAATCTGAGAATTTTACTTAAACTGTTGGACATGCGTGTGGTTCCGGCTCTAGTTCTACTTTTTGCTGTTTCTAGACAGACCAACGTTTGGTGTTTCAGGACCACAAATCCTTCACACAGGAACACCACATTGAAATGCAAATCTTGCTTTGCAATTTCTGTTGCCACCTTGCTACAGTATAAGACAAATAAAGCCGTTCAGCAGTTTCAACAAATTAGTCTGAAACAGTGCCAGAGGGTGTACAATCACTCCTGACTTGGCTAAATTCCCTTTATTCATAATCAACAGAGACAGTATACTTGGGAAACGTGTAAAAAAACAATCCCAGACTTCACCAGAATGATAATAGTTTGAGAGACAAGACTCACAGAATGTGCTTTGTGTGTAAGTATGGAAGCAAGAACGGTACAGAGAAACAGTCAGTGTGCTGATAGGCTGGAAGCTTGTTGTCAGGGCCAGCGTGTGGTCCGATCCAGATGGCTGAAGACTCTGCTGAGCCAGCCCGGGCCTGTTCTGGCTCACCTGTGCAGAGTTATCGGCAGTCAAGGAGAGCGACCAATTCTTTGAGGGGGCGAGGCAAGAATATTGTCCCAGTCAGAGGAAACAAATTAGGATGGTGAACAATAGAAAACATAATACAATAACAACCATTACGTTTTTCTATTAAAATGTCTTCCTTGTAGAAATGTGAGGTAATGTCTCGGTATTATCTCTAAAGGTACACCGTGTATCATCTCCTCTGCGAGAAAATGTAGGACAAGGACTTGTTCATAGCAAACCAAGGACTACAAATCAAAATGACAGAAAATGAAATGGTATGATTTGGGCCTCCACATGTTAAGGCATTGCTTTAATTAAAACTACAGGACAAACAATCCACAGTCTTAAGCCTTACGGATATTTCTAGAGGTACTCGGAACAACGTACTCTTCTCCGACCAGTTCAGTCACATACAAACTGCTGGGACAGTATAACCATTACAGGACGCGGATTACTTTAATTCCGACAAACGCATGTCATTATTACACAACACCACACTGATAAATTCATATGCTGGGATGCCAGGAGACACTTGAAAGTACAGAGACATGGCCTGTTAGTTGGTTAAAAACGTAAACAATAAGAACCAACACATTCTCAGTAACGTTGATCTGTAGCATAAGTGTGTTGTGTGAAGCTGCCTGCGGACAGGGGTGTGTGATAGGACATGGAACATATTAATTCACAATCACTCTACTCTTTCAAGATTGAAAAAGAGAAAAAAAATGGATATAAAAGAGGGAGGACTATATGTTGCACACGTTATTGTACAATTCTGTAGCATCAATTGCGTACTCCATGGTCTGTTGGGTCAGAAATGGCACTTGCCCTTCCTTGACACCTGTGCCCAAATGGATAATGACAGTTGAGACCCCAGGCCAGCACCCTACCATTGTAATGCTGCTCACATAGCCTATTTACAATCATCTAAAGCAAAGGAAATTGCCACTGTTTTTCACTAAAAAGCGGATATGCACTGGCCATTTTTCAAAAAGAGAGTGAAAGAACAAAATGAAGGAGGAGAAAGGGGAGAAACAAATTGATTGTGCTTTTTAACCCACATTTCCATTTCATTGCTGAAATGGGACAATTTTTGAGAGGCACTGCCAGAAGTGCTATCTCTCACAACAGTTTATATAATCAAGAAGAAACTCTAAAGCTATAACAAGGACTGGAAATACAAATATTAAATCTATTCATGTATTTATAAAGTTAATACAGTCTCTTTGCCAGGTCCACCTCAATATTTTAAAAATATCCCTCAAGTTCAGCCAACTGTTTTCACTGAAAGCTCCCTCTGTGTCCACGTGCAAAGCCCTTATGTTTGCCCTAATAGTGGAAAAAAAGAATGTTTTTGGTTGGGAGAATCTGTAGATCCTACTCATGATAACCCAACGGGATGGCAGAAAGAGAGAAGCATGAACTGAAAGCAAAGGATAGTTTTTCAAATGGAATTGATTAAAAAGGAGACCTCTTTGCCAAGTAGGACAACTCCCCAGCCTAATCAAGCTGTCATGGGGGGTAGGGGTTCAGCACTATCCTGTTGCTGTTAGCTACTGTTTGTCAAATTCTCTCTGTTCAGTTTTACAGTCCCTCTCATGAATTCTGTTTCACCCGCCCTCCCCTATAGATTCCCGCTGCGTTAAACAGTTACTTCGGTCTTGCTGGCCGTGCGGTACTGGTGGTGCTGATGGCCAGGGATGTACTGGAGGTGGTCCACGGTGTGGGTCCGCCGCGAGGCGAAAGCCTGCCGCTTGTTGGTGCTGCTGGGCGGGTTGACGGACAGCAGGTTGTGGTTGTGGTGGTGGTCGTGGTGGTCGTGGTGGTCGTGGTGGTCGTTGCTGGAGGCACTGGGATGCGAGTGCATCTTTGTCATCTTGTAGTGGCGGTCCATGACGGGCGTGGTGGGCATGTACATGTCCGCGTGCGAGAGCGCCCGCGACATGGCGCCCTTCTCGCGGAAGTTGGAGCGCCGCAGCGAGAGCATCTTGTCCGGCGACAGCAGCGGGTCCTGCGAGTGGAGCCGGTCGGCCGAGAGCAGCTGCTCCTCCGAGAGGATGCGGCCGTGGTACGGCGAGAGGGGACGTTCCCTACCGCCTCCTCCTCCTCCTCCTCCTCCTCCGCCGCCGCTGCTGTACGCCGCCAGGCTGTACTCCTGGCGGAGCGGCGCCCGCGCCGGCGAGAGCACGTGGTCCTGGGACATGGCCCTCTGCACGCGCTTGGGCTTCTGCCTGGGCTGCTGCTGCTGCTGCTGCTGGCCGGGCCCGTCGCCGCTCAGCTTCACCAGGTGCGTGGGCAAACCGCCCCCCCGCGGAGCCACGTCGGGCAGGTGACTGCGCTTCCGGCTGTAGTACTCGTCCATGTCGTCGGCTGCGTGCGGAAGGAGAGAAAGGAAGAGAAGTTAGACTAAATCGTTCTGAATCTGGGGCTCAAAGTCAGCACGGCTTCTCTCGCACATCTCCCGAAACATGAAATGAACATCTTTGGTGAGATGATATCATCCTCTGGTGGCCATGGAACTGAACACGAATAACACTGACACTGATGAGCACATTTGTAAAAGAACTGCAGACAACTTCTTCATCGCTTTCTTTTAAAGTTGCACAGCCACAGCTTCCAGACCCAGAGACCATTAGCACACTTCACAAAGTTCACAAAGTCGGCTTCTGAAAGTTAGTGAAGTGTTTTTTATTCCGCGCTGTCGTAAGATATTTCAAGGTATGGCGTAAGGAGGAGGAAAAAGAATAGGGGGTTGTCATGGCTATGAGAGGTGTGCTTAGCTTAGCTTACAAGTGTCCACTCGGTGAGGCTTGACCGCTCGCCAAGCGCCTATTAGGAGCTCAGGGCAGCTGCTGTGGCATAACATGAGCGGCCTCGGCCCCTAAAAGTGCTGGGCACCATGGCACACACACACACACACACACACACACACACACACACACACACACACCGACACACACACACACACACACACATTCACTAACACACCCAACACACACACACACACACACACACACACACACACTCGCCCTTCAGTGAAGCTCTAGCGAGGAGCGGAGCTGACTGCTTGACCCTGGGCAGTGCCTAGCGAGGGCACTCGTCCTTCCGCTGCTCTCTGGGTCTTAATTGGTCGGCTCGACTCTGCATGACTGCCTTTCTTTAAAAAACCGACTCGCCTGAATTCTCCGGTTCCTGGGGATGGCACTCACGCCGGGGCCCTCATTAACCGAGTTCCTCACAGGGAAGGGCTGCTTTTATTCCGGCTCATTCTTTCACCAATTCAAAAACTGATCTGGTTTTTGTGCGATTGACACACGGACAGATGGGAATGAGCTCTCCAATTATGTGAAATGGACAAGAAATGTATGTCAGAACAGGGAAATGTCACTGGATCTCGTTCAGGCTGCAGTCATAACTCTTTCTGGGCTCAGTCAAGGAAAGTGGGAAAGAATACTTTTAGGATTAACTACACAGAAACATTGTTCTGGAATCAAAGTTGGATGTAAGGTTTGTTTGGTGGTATAAGCCGAGGTCTCGCTATTCATACAAATCTTGTTATAGGCTGTTGGGCTGACAATATATAAAGTCCATTCAAATACAACAAGTTTGAGGATTTTATTTGTCCATCTCACTGAATGGAGGCCCTATCTAGCTAATCACACATAATGTGCTATTGTTCTATAGAATTGCAGCTGATTCAGTCCAATCAACAGTATCTCCGCTTGTGCCGAGACGAAAGCGAAGCCCCTATTAGTGATAAAACAACCCCAGACAATCAGGCCGCGCCGGGCAGCTAATTAGCAGCATGTGGCTGGCGTCCAGGCCCGTGATCATTAGAGTGTGCCTTTATTCATCTACAGCGTGGGCGGCTATTGATCCCCTGTCTGGAGCACGGCGAGGCCAAAACCTGCCCTCCTGTGAAAACCTTTCTTTCCAAAGTGATCTTCGGAGAGGGGATTTAGCATCGGGGGCTAGCCTAAAGAGTTAGCACAAATAACATGATTGCCTTCGCCGGTACACGTAGGAGGGATCAGATGAGGCCCAGTTGTTTTGAACAGTCTTTTAATCCTTTTTTCATTTTGATTAGACAGAAGGAGAAAACGAGAGTGTGTGTGATCAGATACAACCCCTCCCACACACACACACACACACACACACCCTTCTCCGTCCACCCTCAGCTCCTCAAGACTGCTGACCATGTTGTTTTTATCCTTCTCTTAAAGTGGTCTGTGTTTATGCGTATCATCTCAAGGGCAACGCGTGTGTGAGTTAGCGGTTGTCTGGGAAAAGAACATATCAGTTTAATGTGGGCATCACCTCTATGGCTGTGGCCAGATGGTTTCATGAGCAGGAAGCTCATTAATTTGTTGAGGCTGGCTATTCTCCAAAGACCCAAGTCTCTGCGGGACAGTCACGCAGGTAACGTATACAGGATGTGAAGGTGCTTTTGCGTCATTCCCATAAGGCTACAACAATCAGCTGGGATGATGGCAAGGTTTATAGGACAACCTTTCTAATGTTTTCCTAGTTCCTAGAAATAAAATAGCTATGTGCATGTGTCCCAGTAGGACATTTCCCTTTTCATTCATCACGCTGTTGTATTCTCATTTCAGCTCAGCATTTGTTTTGTATGTCTTTTACACACCCTCTTGAACATTACAGTAACGTAACGCATCACAGCAGGCATAACACTGTACAAATGTGACTGCTAGCATGCGGCGGGGGAATCAGTTTCAGTGCTTGTAAAGTGGGAGATGATGTGCAAAGATCTAGCATGTCACAGCCCTGTGATGCCGACCACGTGAGGAGGACACGGGTGTGAGTGCTACAGACACGGCTCAATCAGATGGCAAATTAGTCGACATTCAACGGGAATGGGATCAAACGCCCGTTATCTGGCAAAACCACCATGAAAAGGCTTGTGCTGCTGGTCTCTGCATGTGGGAGTGGGAGGCGGAGTTACCAGTGCATCGATCCTCGTGCGTTTTGTGCAGGTCTCGGTTGCTTGCGTCAGTGCATGCATACATCGTCACGATCCACAAGCCAGCTGCCAAGTGCCATGTGCAAGGAGGTAGAGAGTAGGGAAATGGAAAGAGGGGAGGGGTGGGCATCTGAATCATCCATTCCATCAGTAAACAGCAACAGAGATGCAGAGAGGCGGGGGTTGGGAGTGGGGGGGTGGGGTGGGGTGGGGTGGGGTTGGGAGCTGCGGCACGCCGGTAATGCAATTTTAGAGGCACCTACTTAATTTCTTGAGAGAGGAGTATTTACTTAAGTCAGGCTTCATGGCCAGCTCGTAGGAGGGAGGCAGGTGGGCGAGGTTCTGGAAGGAGCGGGAGAAGGACAGGTCGTACGGCTCCGTCTGCGAGGTCAGGATGTTGTTCATCCGCGGCTTCTCTGTGGGAGACAGGACAGGAGAAGAGAGGGGGAGCGGGGGGTCGGACAGGACAGGAGCGAGAGGTGAGGGACATGTCCTGCAGGGGACACAGGAGCTGGAGCCAAAAATCAGAGAGGGGGGATGGGCTCGGCACCTTCATATGGCAGGAGTAAAATGCTCCAACTCATTGCGGATTGAACACACAACATTCTCAGCTGGGAAAAACGTTACACACACGATGCAAAGGGAGTGTTGAAAACACTCACAGACATAGAATTATGAAGTGGAGTTGCATTTTTGTGTGAGGAGTTGTCTCAGACAGATATGGTAATAATGAAGGCGGGGTTGTAGTGCAGTGGGTAGAACTTTGTTATGGTGCAACTGAACACAGAATTGAGTGCATGTTTGATGTGATGCAATGTTGGTAAAACGCTGTCTAGAGGGCGGCCACATCAGAGCGGAGACTATAAAAGACACCAATTGTCTGCATCCTTGGTACACCTCTTGCTCACTACTTCTGTTGTTTGTCTTTGTTTACTTGTAACGGCTCGCTGCCCCCAACCACTCGCCCATGTAGTTGTTTGTGTCTCCTCTCTTCACCTCTCTCGCTCATTCCAATCACAAACATTCTCTCGCCCCTCAGAGTCTCTCTCCTGTCCACCTTACCACACCTCGCTCCTCTTTTTTTCCCACTTTCTCATTCTCACCATCTCGGTCTTTCTCTCCCACCTTCTCTACCTCTGTTACTCTCCAGCTACCTTTTTCTCCTTTTCTATCCCTTTCTCTCTCTCTCTCTCTCTCTCTCTCTCTCTCTCTCTCTCCTCCCTGCTCTTTCTTAGGCCCCCAAGTGTGCTGGTGTGAATGTGGAACGTGAGTTGGTGGCCAACAGCAGCTGTGGTTGTGGCAGAGGAGGCTGCGGCTGCAGGAGGAGGAGGAGGAGGAGGAGGAGGAGGAGGAGGAGGGTGGTGGAGGAGGGTGGAGGCACTAGGCCACTGACGGGGACCAGGCCACTAGCGGCCTGCTCTGGCAAAAATAGGACTGGGTGACAACTGCGGCACAAAGGACAGAGCGCAGGGACACACATAACACCATGTGGCACTGACTTCAAGCACTCAGACAGGCGGAGAGGGGAGTGGAGAGGGGGAGAGAGAGAGAGAGAGAGAGAGAGAGGGAGAGGGAGATATAGAAAAGGAGAGGTACATCAGTGGTTGGAAGAGAAAAACGTGTGAGAAGGAAAGAAAGAAAAAAAGAATGAAAGAAAGATAGAGAGCGCAAAGGACAAAGGGGAAGATGAGGTAATATTGGAAAAGAGAAGTGCCTTGAGGAACACAACAATCCCACCGAAGGTGAACAGAACAGACCAGAAAGAAAGGAAGAATATAAAAAACACCATGCAGGGCCATTACGTTACTGATGTCAAACCTGGTGCATTCAGTCTGAGCAAAAAGGAGAGTTGCCCTCTCCCCTGCCTCGACCCCAGTCGCCCACCGCGGAACACCACCACACAACTCCAACACACAGCGAGAGAGAGGAGAATACACATGTACAGCCAGTGCATATGTGTATCACTTACCGTAGCGCTCTATTCTGTGGGCTAACAAATCCAAGTGAGAAAAGAAAATATCAATGACAGGATTGTTTTTTTTTTCTTTTTATAAAAAAAAGAAACAACATAAACTGTGGTTGCCCTTCAATAATTAAAAGAAAATTGACAAATGTCAAATGCGTGCAAAGTCATATGTTCACACAGACAGGGCACTGCATCAAAAGACTGAAATTGAAGACATTAGAAGTTCAAATGAGGACGGCAACATTCTTCACTTGGCTGTAATTGGTTGTTCTCACCCCACGCAAATAGAATAGTGTGAAGACATTGATTTCCTTCAGACCAATTACATTATGTTCTGTCGGAGTGGATGGCAACAGTCAGACACAAAGTCAAAAATAAGTTTTGTAGCTAATCGCTTGGTGTATCATTTCTTTATGAGAAATTGGCTCAATCTTTAATTCCCTGCTATAGACCCCCCCCCTCCCCCCTCCCCTCCCCTCCCCCAAACCTAACCCCCACAAAATCCCATTTAGCCTCCCATTTAGTGCGGAAAATTGATAGGGTGCAATAAAAAGTGATTGAGCTTTTTCAATAACCCGAATGAGCAGTGTAGATAGCATTATTGTACACTTCTGTTTTCATTCATTCTTCTCTTTGGACTCAAAAACCTCTATTCCATTTACTTATCTCAGCTTTTCATTTCCTGTTGGTATAAAGCAGTTTGGGCAAATCTCCTCCCAAACATCTATAATCACTTCTGAGCAGCAGCGAGCGCATCGTTTCACTTACTGTCAATTTTGTAAGTTAGCCAAATGCGCTCTTTAGAAATGGCTTCGCTGTTACTGGACATGACTAGTCTGGTTTTCACCATACTAAACATTAGTCTGGGGAGGCTGCGCTTTGATTCTACTGCAAAAGAGGCGTGATCAATGGGCATCGTTCAAATGACTGGCCGGTAGAATCGTAAACACGTCCTTCTGCTGTATAAACTGTTCCAGGGCAAGTTTTTGTTCTGTTTTCAAAGAAAAATTGCCTTTAACATCTTCCAAAACAGAAGCGACAGTGGCTGCTGCTTTTGTTTCGTTGTTGCTTAAGTTTCGTTATCGCACGTCACCGGCCAATTGCGTGCCAGGACTAGAGTATGGCCGTTTCTGATTGGAGCCAAAGATTCTGGCAATGAAACAGAGGAGATAGATCTGCTGGTATCCAGCCTGAGCTGCCTGGCGAAATTCAAATTCCCCGGAAGTTCAGGCAGGGTTCACCCAGCCTATAGGACACGACTGAATTGGCGTAAAAACAGCTGAATGTTCCTGATTTTACATTCATAATATCATTTTTTAAAATACTTATGATTACATCTAACTAGACAAAGTGCTCAAAATATCCTCAAAATATCCCTGATGTCCAAAGAAGTGTAGAGAAAAAGGCAGATTGTCTGTGTTATTTACTTATTACACATATATAAAGGATGTATTACAAGTATTACAACTTGTGTCATCTTCAAATGAATTGTCATGGTATATGATCAAAGTAGCTGCCAAGGTGGACCAGGCTAACCTCCCAAGAAAATATAAAAAGGCTTTCACAGTTCAGCAAGCCTGCCAAGGCCTAATGGGGGTGGGTGGGTGTGTGCAAAGGTCTACTGCTGGAGTGGTTGTGGTTGATTTTAAACATGTTGGGCCTCTGTCCATAATAACGGCTAGCTTAGGAAGTCTTTTGTCAGTGCCGACCGTGCTGGTAAAGTCTTAACATGCATTTCTAGTAGCTACACTGCTAGTTTTCAGCCAAAACCACAGCTTACAGGAAGAGAAGGTGTGTACTGTAAATACCCTTACCGATTTTGGGAGTGTGCGCCGTGAGATCTAGATGACTCCCGAAGTCGTGTTGGTGGTGGTTATCTGGTGGAGGGAGAGAGAAATGGTTGCCATCAAATTCTGGGCTTTCATCTAGATGGAGAACAGACATTTTGTGAAGAAACACTGGTAATGATGACTGGTGTAAGGCAGTCCTCCTGTACTCAGATCAAGGTAGCAAGTTAGACGGAATCATGCTGTGTAGAAACATGTGAATCCGGCGGCGCGCTTCAAAGTGAATAAGACCATCTGCGAAATGAGAGGAAGCTGTTCAGGTGAATGCGGAACACTGGTGAAACATGCATGCATTTAGAGCCATTACATCACATATTCCTTCAGTCTTCCATGAGCGCTGGAGGTTAAAATACCCTCTTCTGGAAGTGCCGTCGGGTCAGTGATGAAATGAGGACGTATGTCACTAATTAGCATGTATCCAAGTCTACTATGTAGCGAGGAACGGATGTTATCACAGAGCACATGAGACCGGCATACGACACGACTCTTTCAGGGCTCGATCAGAGATGATCCCACAGAGCCGTCATCATCACCATTACCCTGGGCCCTTTGAAGGCACGCTCTGATGAAGGGAAAACAACAAGAGAGGGGGAAAAAGATGGAGGGAGCGTGTGAGTGAACGCTCATTTATGATGCTTTCATCATACACTCCAGGCACGGGGTCTGGTCCGCAGGTCTGAGCAGAGAGAGAGGACACCTCGTATAGGTGCCGCCATGTTCTTCCAATGTTCCGAGCCAACGATAACTGGAGAGGAGCGTCTGCAGATTCTGAGGTGCCACAATCATGGTGCAAGGTATCTCTCTTGTTTCCAAAAGCACTGGAATGCATCTGTTCGTCTAATTACAGCAAAACACGCAACGCAACAGTGATGGAACAAACACGCACGGGATGAATATTTGATAACTCCACATTTGCATTTAAACAAGACAACGACTTATTTGATTAGTGCAATAAATGCATAAAAAGGATGACTAACTAGCTATTTGGTGAGACACAAACTCTCTGGAGTTCTTAATGTTGAGTGGCAGGAGACAGGTCTTTTTGCATGCCAATGGTTTCATAATTGAATAACAAAAGAAGTTTCAACACAGAGTTAGCCAAAGGGTTTACGTACGTACACACACACACACACACACACACACACACACACACACACAGATGTACAACAGAGAAAAACCAACAGAAGTGCTCTCCAGATGAGAAACATATCAACGCAATCAGGACTAAGATGGCGAGCAGAGGCAGCAGAAAAAAAAAGAAATGATTCATTCAGCGCAAAGTCTTGTCAAGGCCCCTTTTTTTCCCCAGTGGTGATGTCAAAAGATGAAACTGCCTCCCAGACAAACACCTCTGATTAGAACCACAGATGACTAGCAATGTGGCCCAATTAGACAGCCTTGAAATGGCAACGCACGCTAGAACCTCAAAATGGTGACCCACACAGGGCGCGAGCATGGGATGCCTGAATAGTCCGTTTTGGCACTGTTTGCAGTGCCCTGCTCAATCAGCCTGCTTTGATGAAGGGACCAATTAGATGCTCCCAAGAAGATGCTGAGGATAAATGAACTTGTTGTTTGAGCCCGGCTGGGAAACTACTCGACGCATTCAGGGGGAAAAAAAGAGAAGGGTTATCCCCTAGTGAGCTCGATGTAACATCTTAAATTGTTCTTGGGAAAGCAAGCAATATTTTCTAGGGACAGGGTTATTGGATTTGAAACACTTCTGCGTGGGATATAAGTGAAAAATTGCTGAAAACATTGTTTTACAGGTTCCTGTTTGGCAAATGAGTAAACCAAGCTGCTGTCCAACAATGTGAAACACACAATCCAAAACACATCACTAGAGTCTACAGTCAAACTCAGTTAAAGGCACACCTGCACAACACCCCCTCCCCACCACTACCACCACCACCACCACCACAGACAAACCACCCGCAATTAACTTGTTGGCCAATATTCATTATTACTGAACAGAATCTGCAGACGTGACTACCTCTCACTGCCATGTTTACCAGCCCAGTCCCCCTGCACTCTGCTACACACACACACACACACCACCACCACCACCACCACCAAGTGTGTTTGTTGACGCAGAGAATCAGGGGACGGGATCTTGCCCAACAGGCCCACCCACAGTCACTTAATAGGGTTACAGAAAGTAGCAGATGCAGATCCCGCTAGTTAGCCCACTTGGGTATGAGGTGTGAATTCATTACAGCTAACGAAAAGGCTGTAGACGAAACACTTGCTAACACAGCTGCATCAGCAGCTGGGATACAATGAGGTCTCGGTGGATTTTTCTGTGGCAAAACAAATTCCAAAGGTGAGAAAAAATGTAAACAGCAAGGGATGTGACAAGCTGAATACAGCTGACTGAATGCAGAATATGGCACATTGGTGATGATGAGTTTCCTAGAAGGTGACATTTCTAACCATGACGCTACATGTTTATTCATACACCGCTCATGAGATCATATAAATCACTATCATTTGCAGCACATATTTGTGATATAGCCTGTGTGACCCAAATGTTGGTTTTCATTTCTTCGTAACTTGAATGTGAAAAGAAAATCTGATGCTAAGTGAAGAGTCTTGGACAGTTTACTGATTGCAGTGACCTTGATTAGCATCTGCTGAATTCAAAGCTATTTTCGCTGGGTTATTTTCACTGACATTTGGGTCATTAAATGTTGCTGCCTGCCTCTGTCAGTGATGGACGGTCTGACAGCCATGCCCTGAAACTTAAGTAGGCACCAAAATATTGGACTCCAAAATTAATCTTGTTATTGTGCTATCATGGGCCATTTCCGTGCATGGCACAAACCTAACTGGGATCATTGATCCTTCCACATCGTCTCAGTTTCCAAATCATTCCTGTTCCTCCTTTGTCATTAGAGCCACAGCTACTGGCATTGATTGCGGTTGGACTCGTGACGAGAGTCTCATTATCAGGCTCTTATTACCCATTCACTACTAACAATAAGAGTTAACACATCATTAACCGTGACTGTGGTGTCAGTTTCACACAAAAGCTTTGTAATAGAATGCCCGATTTTCTTACTTGTGTCATCTTAGTCCAAGTCACAAGTCTTGCAAGTTCAGGAAATTAGGAAATGCAGATCCAGAGAATTGCAGTGACATCAGGTTATACGGTTACTGCCGTAGATATGTCACCTCACAGGGAAATGTTCCATATCCCCCCCAGCATGTGATCGCGAAATTAAGTCATTTGTATTTAGATATATGCTAAACATAATAATACAAAACACTTACACATGCAGAGTTAGTTACAGACACCTCTTAATAAAAAAAAGAGGAAACACTATAAAAAAAAAAAAATAAAAAAAAAAACATGATCAATCAATTTTACATCTTCAGGGTCATTTGTTTTTAACAGAACAGGTAATTCACCATATCCTGCTGGTGTGGACATGCGCCGACTGATCTTGGCTGTTGGGGAGGTCTTCCTCTGCGTCATGGCCTTGCTAGCAAGGATGAACACAGATTTAACTGATGTCTCCTTCAATTCCAAAGAAGTAACATCACTCAAAGCTGCGTTTATCCTGGCCTATGAGGGCTTCTTGGCGATGGTGCCCAGGCGCTTGGGGAGCCTAGATTGCGTTGCTTCCGAATGGGAGAGTCCTGTAGAGCAGAATATTCCCCAGCACAACACATGACACATAACAAACATCACAAAAGCACATAAAAAACATATTACACTGCACTCATTCAGTTTCTCAAGCGCCATTCTCCAGCTTTACTGTACAATTGACACACATGTAAATATTACAGATTGCTCTAAATACATTTACACAGCTTCTGTTTTGACACTACACATCAAAATCTCGCACCACTGATTCAATAAGAAGGTGTTGATGAAACAGACGATGGTGTTACATTTGGTTAGGTACTAATGGAAAACACCAAAGGTATCATAGAAGGCTAATCGTTATTTATATTTCACTCCAAAATTGCTCCATATTTTCTGCCGCGGTGTGAATAATTACTTTAACAAATTATATGTGCAAAAAGGGAGGGTGTGATGAAATGGCTTAACGAAGGAGAAATGTCAGCCTTTCTGCAGATGCGATAAAGGGGAAAATTACAACTCAGACGTGCTAATGACTTTGCCATTATGGATTTAAGGGTTGATTGACACTTGGCTGCAAGTCTGGGGAAGCGTCGTCTAAACATTTCGCACCATTTGTTCTGTGTTCAGTGGCTGATTGCATTTTTGCTCCTAATTTTCTCTGAAAGAAAAAAAAAACAGACATGCAAAGAGCCTCCCCTCCTATACCCCCTGTTTCCACTGCATCAGTTGTAGACTTAATATCAGACCATAGACAATGCAATGCACCAGGCCATTACATGTGAAATACCTGTAGATGTAGAGTATCAAAGGGGAGATATAAATAGCTTGAAAGACCCCATTTACCCCTATTTATACCCACCTAGCCTTTCTATTCAGCTTCTTCCAAACAATGTTACAGATCCAGGCTGTATGACTGCATCCTGAGCGTGTATGGATGAAAATAGCAATTGTCCTTGTCTCTGCTGTCTGGCTCAGTTGTAAAGTGTTGTGATTACAGATGTGCTTTGCATAATGTGTGATGAAAATAAACCACCACACTAACGCACTCCTCGCGCTCATTTAGTGGTGTGTGCTTGATTTCCTACGAGGTTCATTACTTTTTTAGACCCGTTGCTGACTGAACGCTGACAAATATCAACATTGCCGGCAGTATTCTTTCATGATGCTCTAAATAGAGAATATAAGCAGAACGACTCCTCCAGCATTAATGAAGTCATTCCCAAGTGACAAACATTTGGAGTCATCTAATCTTCCTTGTATGTTGCTTTATAATGTATGGTGATACCAAGGGGATTGATTTTATACCTTAGGATTGCGCATGCTGGTAAGGGTCTGGACCCATCACTATGGATTGCAGCTTGAGTTACATACAGTTCAGCCAACGAGTGAGTCAGTGTCTTCTCCTCTGGTCTAGATCCTGCTACCGCGATTAGTCCGGTATCAGTGCCATGACTCAATTTTGGGGAAATATGTCTGCTTGGAATAATACAACTATCAAAAAATGCTTCCTACAGTACAAATGTCTGCAACATTTGACATTTAAGGTAGTATCAGTCACATATGTCTACATTTCAAGTCTATGTGAGGATTAAAAAATGAATCATCAACATCAAAACGATTGTATACTATGCAAGAGATAATGTAGAACGCTGTCATGATCTGAAAAAATAAGTCCCAACAGGGTGAACAGTACCCTGACACGCCCACTTATTACACGGCTACTTGTCAAAGCAAACAAAAAAAAACTTCACATGATATGATTCTTGACATTTATTTGTTACCATTTCATCATGGCTTTTGCTGAGAAACAAATGGATCTCGACACGCTGAATTTGATCCGGTAACACCTTACTTGAAGGTATCTAAAGAGTCATACAGTATGACACTGTCATAACTATGACATGACACTGTCATGAACTTGCAGTAACATTATAAACAAGTCATAAACGTTATAACTTCTGTCACTAAGTGTCCCTCGTTTTTGTGTTATGACAAGTTTACATTGTTTGGGTTGTCTTGATTATGACAAGTTGACCTTAATCAAAGTTTTGAACATTGGCAGAAGTTGTCTTGGTCATGACAAGTTGACATTAAATATGTTTGGGATGTCTTTTTAATGTCTTTTTAATGGAAACTTGACATTAACTAGGATGACATTACGAGGCAACTTGACATAAACAGAAAATCCACCTCTTTTTATATTTAATCATGACATGTTGACATAATGATTACTGTAATTAGATCAAGGTTAGAGACCAATTCTAGCACTTGGCGAGATAGATGTGTGACAGGACGTTTCACAAAACTGGCTGTCATGTCATGGCTGTTATGATAGTGTAGCGGATCAATTCTTCGACCTCAAGTAGTGGTACCATTTTGATGTCATTAAGATATCATGAAGGATAAGATATGTCTTGTCATTGCGCACAAAATAACCTTTTAAACACATTGTGCTGTTAAAATCTTTGTCAAGACAATGGGACAAGTTAATGTCCCATTGTCTTGACAAAGATACTATTTTTAATGTTCAAGTCATAAGAATATTGAGCCTCTTTACCACCCAAAACAAAGTTCAGAAGCAAGAGATCTGCAGCCCCAGAGAGGATTTAACCTACTTAGCAGCATTAACTTTGAATCACCTTGAAGCGCCATGATGAAGAAGTCAGGTAATAATTATTCATCCGCTCCTTGGAAGTCACATAATTACCAGGTGTTATTTTTGTGATGTGTTGGAAAAGAACAGGGTGCTTTATTTCAGAGTCTATGCAGCGCACACTACTTTCACCCTGATCCTAATCGTCTCATGCTACATCAGAGAGCAAGTTTTAGCCAATACTGGCACTCTTTGAATCATGCCAACTGTCCACTGGGAGAAGTTAATGGTGCTTTGCCACTATCGGGTAAAACCCTGGAGTCATTCAATTGAAGTTGTCCACAGTTATAGGGCCATAACTGTAGACACAGTTCATAAAAATACCATCAGGAGAAAACTTCACTTCCTGCCAAAAGGTCCCAATAAAAAACAGCCATTTCATGTTATAATATGATCCCTTCCACTACTATGTTTACTACTATGAGACCTTTGATTCCAGTGAAATCTCAACAAATCGCAACATTCGTCAACCAAGGTGATGGTTGAGACAAGTCATTGCATTTGACATAAGGTGACCAGATGTTCGAGACCAAAACCGGGGACATAATCCCAAAAAAGTGGAAAAAACAGGGACATTTTCTGTTTGACTATCAATCTGATATAATACAAGTTTTATCTTCAAAAAACAGGGGACTGGGGACTGTCCCCTGAAACCGGGGATGTCTGGTCACCCCTAATTTGACAGAGCAAGTTAGCTTTTGCAGGAAGAGGATAGTTAACTTTAGCAGGAAGAGGACTGGCCTACACTCATCTGGATTTATCAGTGTAGCTTTTAAGGTCTTGTGTACACCATAGATGTGTTGTGTGTAACGATGTGTAATACAGTCTCTGTATGTTTGGAGTAATAACAAACAAAACATCAGAAGAACCAAAATATGATTCCACTTAGGCTACAGTATGGTACATCACTGTGAGAAACAGCACCTGCCTAAATTAAGACTAATGCCCTTGAAATTATACAGTACTGTACAGTATGCACAGGCTATGGCACGATTGATTTAATTTGTGTTTTTTTTTCATGCAAAAGCAGTTCATGTAAGTTGGCCAGTCAAAGAATGTTTAAAATGGCACGTCTGCATAAACGGCTGTTGCTGTTGCGTAGGTAGCACTCCGTCATCTGCGCCGCCCTTCTGACGAATGTATGCTGATTTACATTGCGCTATCACGTCCTGCAGCTGCATGGCAGAGCAGGCAGCCCGAGCCCCAGTCCACAGCCACAGCCTGAGCCAAGGAATACGGCAGACAGATGAGAGGAATGACAGAGGGTGGAGGGTGGTGGAGGGTGGAGGAGGAGGAGGAGGAGGGTGGAGGAATAAAGGGGGGAGGTGGGCAATGCCACCGTCGCTGCCAGGGAAGCAGAGGTATGGGTGCTATTGATTAGCTGTCTAAGCCGGCGTCTATGCTCATAATGACGAGCGTCCCTCTAAGTATCTCGAATAAACATGGCCAGGGCGGGCGGGCGGGCGGGCAGGCAACTGGCAGGCAGACACTCCAGGGCTCGGTAGAGGCAAGGCATTAATTACACGAGGCGGGCTAGGAGGGTCGTTTTGTGTGGGGGGAGAAATGAGCAGCGGCCTTGACTTTCATTAGCCTGCTGAGGGAAATAATTGGCTCTGTGTGTTCTTCTTCTTCTTCTTCTTGTGATTCTTCGTCTTCTTCTTCTTCCTCCTCTTCCTCGACACTGCCGCTGTGGCAGCGCTGGCAGGCAGGAGTGGTTCTTCCGTACGTGGTTCAGGTCGTCCTTGGGGGTTTTTTTTTGTGGCACAAACAGTCTCTCAGCACGGCAGTTTCAGATCTCTGTGGCCACTCACACATGTAGATGTTGCCACTCTGCTGTGTGTGTGCGTGTGTGTGTGCGTGCGTGTGTAGCAAGGTAATAACTAGAGAGCAATTATGGTAACGGCAACAAATGGGCCTGTAAAATGAATATTTCCTGTGGGAATCTTTGCGTGGGTGACCAGCTTTCTCTCCAGCTCAGCACTACAGACGCAGACCCCCCTCCCCTCCCGCCAACAGCCCTCCCTGGGCCCCAGGAGGATTATGTGGAGGATCGAGGACTAATTAAACACAACCAGCTGAGCAGAGGAAAACAAACCCAGCTTGGATTTGCTGCATTTACATTAATTCCAACTGTTTTTTTTCCAATACATCAATATCTCAGTGAGAAAAAAAAAATGAACACAATCCTTCTGGAGGATTAAAAAAGCTTGAGGGGTACAAGATCACAGCTGCCAAGCAAGGATGGGATACAAGATCTGGAACTTTTTTTTTTTTTTGAGTTTTACTGCAACACCTTGGGAGTCAGACAGGACTCAAATATATGTGAGATTGGTCAGTGTGTATTTCTTTTGGGGATGAAAGAATTAAGACAGGTGTTTGCCAGTGAGAGTCCTCCAGGTGTGTTGGTACTGTAGACCAGCTGATCAAGTGGATGAGGATGAGAGGGGGGTATTTCACGAGACTGAAGTGTGACAACCTGTAGATCTGTAACCAGGTTCTGTTACCACTGTCGCTCAGACCATCGCAGTGAGAGCGAGTGAGTGCACATTTAGTCTGCTGATATGGTACCACAAAAGCTCCTCGTACCACCATTACCACACACAGTTAGGCACAGTTGGTGTGAAAACGAGTGTGATATTAGTTCTTCTCAGACCAAGGGATGGAAGGGATGGAAGACACATAGGATAAGAGGAGTGAAAATGACACGGAGGGGGGCGAAGCGAGAAGGGTCACGGCGACCGCTGACAGCTTCGCTCACGCGGGACCAAAACAATTATGGCAAGACGTCGTCGCCTGCACAAACCACGCCAGTCTCCGGGAGTCTTCTCCAATTCACATCCAATCAAACACGTCGTTCCCCCCGCAAAAGATAAAGTGTTTAAAGTCACGAGACAAACACAGGTAGCCAGGCTCTGTCTGCCAGATACATGAGATAGCAGTGGCATCGTGTTGACCTTTCCAGAATGTGCGCTGGTTCCTTGCCAGGGCTGGATGAGTGCAGCACCTGTGATAAATCAGTATACCAAAGGTTAAGGAAATATCTCGTCATGGCTTTTTTCTTAATGATTACTCTTTCTTTCTTTTTTCTTTTTTTTTTATTTCTTTCCGTCCTTCTTTGTTCCATGAAAGCACACCACAGGGGTGTAAATGGTCTCTCTCCTGCCCTCTCTCTCTCTCCCTCCCTCCCTCTCTCTCTCTCTCTCTCTCGACTCGAATGTAATGAATGGTTGAATGTAATGAATGGTTGATGGCATATCTTTACGCTGCACAAAACAAACAAGCTATCGTTTAAACACTTAAAATGATGACCTGCCAACGTTTTGTTTTAATTTTCACTGCCACTTTACTGTTCCAAAAAACTCCCCATTTTCTTTCTCCGTCTTCCCGTCCCGTGTCAGCCCTTCCCTCTTCCCGCTCTTTTAATTAGTCACAGGGTGAGGCCGCCCTGCCGTCCCCTCGAGGGCCCAGCACAGTTCGGGGAGGTGAACACAACCATCTATGGGACAGAGACATGGGAACTGAGGAAGCTCAGTCCAGTGAATGAATGTGGACGCAGGCTTGATTCACACAGTCTATGGCCATGGAGAAGAGATCTCTATGGCAGGCGCCGGTCAAGCAGGTGTGTCTATGGCCAGGTGAGAGGCAGTGTGTCTTTGTTAGCTTGTGCCCAGTATAATTATCATCTTCCCGTCCAGCATGCACACACTGTCTGAATGGAAAATCTACGTGGGCACCCCTGGGTGTGTCAGTGAAAAAAACAAGACGTTGTCAGATGCACTGTAAGTGTGTTCTTTGACTGACCCATCGTGAAAACAAAGAAAGCTTTTATATGATACTTAGGGAGGAGCAGGCTCCATAAAGAAACCACTACAAAAATGAAAAAGCTAGTTTCTCTGTAATCTCACTGAGAAGATGTGTGGGTTTTTTTTGCCCATTTAAGGAGCATTACCCGTTTCACAGGTTTCAAGCACACAGCAGGCCAGCAGCATCTACTGACTTACTGTACAGGTATAACTTCACATGAAATAACTAGAATAAGAATAAACCTTCACTGTCTAATGGGAAAGTCAACAGGCCTACTGCCTTTGACGCTGAGCTATTTCAAATAAAACTGTACGATTATCCACAGAGCAAGTGGGAACTCATAAACTGCCACGTACGTACGAACGAACGATGTGCGCCAAAGAAACCCGTCAGCCCCAGATTTGACTTTTCCAATATGGTCGCTACGAGACAATGATGCAGGAGCCAGACGCCACACTGACAGGCACCGCAGACAAACAATTCATCTGAGTCACAGAGGAGAAACAACCGCCTTTCAGCAAGACATGTGTTGTGCAGCTCGCTTCACCCGTACAGATGACACATCAGCAATTTAGATGACAGGGGAGACACAAACACAAAAAAAAGGTAATTATAAGAGGCCGTCACAAACTAGTGTATTTGTATAGGAGCTATCACCCCTCTGTACTCGCATGCGAGATAATAGGCTCCTTTATAAGCATGCCAGGCACATCGCCATCTCTGACTCCATTTAAAAAGCATTATCACATTAGCAGATTAACGAGAATCTTGGCCTGAAAACATTACAGACACGTCATTCATTGCCCAATGGCACCAAGAAATATAATCAGGGGCCCCCATCCCTCAGCGAGGCCATTTAAAAGCGGGAAGTGAAGTGTCTGCACATCCAAGCACAGAGTAAATCAAGAAGCACAAACAGTCAAGGACAGAGGGGAGGAGGAACCATTTCAACTCAATTCACACTAATGAAATTAAGGCCTATTTTTTTTTTGTTCTCCAAAAGCGACTGGGAATGAATGCATCATCAATGCCAAACTTTGCTGTCGAAGAAGAAAGAATAACACCGAGTGCGAACATCTTACTTTGGCAGTGCAACACCAGTGCAAATAAAAAACAAACACATCTCTTCACAGCTCAAACCTTTTTTTATGTCTCCATTTAAAGGCTGTCTCCAAATATAAATCACCCAAACTGCAACAATAATAATAATAAACAAAATAAACATCTATTTGCCCTTGCACCTCTCAGTGGGTTTTCATGGCATGTCCCAAGCCTAAATCATAGAAAAGAACGCTATAACCTTGTCAAGCTCTTCGCTTGAGTTCAACACTCCACATTCTTCCTCAGGGCTTCCCTTTTTTCTTCAGAGTGTAGTTCTTAAAGCCCAAGTTCCACCCCAGCTGGGACATCATGATCCAAAAACAATAGAACAGAACACGGCCCTGTGTGCAAAGCTGAGATGTCTTCTCGACTCTTTCCCTTCAGTTCGGAGGTAAAAAGGCTGCACTTGAGAATGACACCAACTGCAGTTTAGAGGGCACATTAACCCGTCTGGGAAGTCTTAAAATACCCCCTTAACTAGGGCAGCTTCTGAGGAGTTTGGGTCGGTTAGCACTGAGCACACTAACAGCGAGAGAGAGAGAGAGAGAGAGAGTGAGAGAGAGAGGAGTGAATAAAGGGCCAAGACATAAAAGAAGGGAGAAGGATAAGGAAATAAATTACAAATAGCAGGCTTGGAGAAAATGACAGTCAGATGATAAAGGGGAAGAATGGAATTGTGAATGAAAGAAGCAGAGAAGAGTGAAAGGGAAAATAAGAGCAGAGTGAGAGTGTAAGAGAGAGAAAGAGAGAGAGTGTGTGTAAGAGAGAGAAAGAGAGAGAGAGAGTGTAAGAGTGAGAAAGAGAGAGAGAGAGAGAGAGAGAGACAGTTCCATGGAGAAGCACTTGCATAACAGAAGGTGTGTGAGACTATTAGGGTCAGGCGTGATGAAGGACATATTTTACCTCCTTCCCATCAGAGTCCAGAAGGACCCCGGGTCCATAGGATTCATCTCAAATGAAACCCTCCATCCACCAGCATTTACATGCAGGAAGCCCTTAGACCATGCAGCCAAATAACAGGCTATTTTAAGACGTCGGGAGTTCCAACTCCACAAACCATCAATTTAATTGACAAGCACAAGCGAGAATTAGGCACGCACCGTTAAAGAGCGGGAAAATGGGCACCTTGTCACTTCTGCCACACGCACCAGGTTTTCTTTTGTCCATCCATCCACACTTGATAACGAAGGCCCATAATGAATATGGTGTGAAAGGTAAAGGCTAAGTATAAATTGCGGGGTGGTGGTGGTGTGTGTGTGTGTGTGTGTGTGTGTGTGTGTGTGTGTGTGTGCGCGCGCAACACAGTGAGTATTTGTCACCATTAACTGATATTTTGTGACTGCCACAAGACAAATGGGTCCCTCCGGACAAATGCGGGAAGTCTGTTCTAATCTAATGTGAGTCATGATGCTCAGGCCACATAGCCGATGGCCTCTGGTAATAGCATGCATTACATGTTGCAATATTCCTGTGGACTCGTTCTCACCGGCTTCGACAATGAGCTTGCTTTCGTTCACTTATTCCTGGCCCTTGAAAGTTGACAGACGGTCATTCGTCTATTTGCCACCAATGGCAATGTTAATCAATGTGAGACACTGTGTATGTGCCACATAGGCGTAAGGAATAGGTGTGGAGCATGGCGTTGGTGGCAATGCTGAAGAGTGGGGACATTTGTTCAGGGTTGGTCCTAGGCTCTAAGTGACCATTACAGTAAATGGACATGAGCTATTTCTAAATATTGAATGGAAAAATGTGAAAGTAGAAAAAAAAATTCCAATATGGAAAATATATGACACATCTAATAGCTGATCATATTACAGGCTAAAGAGCCTTGATAAACTCAAAACATTACTGTAATATGGAAATATGTTCCCTTCGGGAACACCGGATTGAACAGTTGGAAGGATGACCCACACATGTTGGGTCCGTGTGTGATCCATTCTTGTGTGATTTTTTTTTTTCAAATATTCTAAGCAGTGGAAGCCTCCTTTTATTAAAAATAGGATATCCCACAAATGCCAAACTCCCAAGACATTGCGATGCTCATTCATTGTCACTCTTGTGTTGACTGAATGTCAGCTCCCTCCCTTCCCCTCTTTTCCCAGCTGAGGGAGCAATGAAAAGATCCATGTAAAAGCAGCACCCTCTCTATTTACTCAGGGCAAGTTACTATGGAAACCTTGCACACAATTTAACCTGAGATTTACAGCAAAGATATTGAAACCGCTGGTGCAGGGGTGACCTGTGATCTAACAGCTAAGTCTCGGCCGATGAATTCCTTCCCAGAGCCTCCCACGGCTGTACACTGCATATTTTCACTCTCAGGTGCAGCTTTTCTCTTCGCATCAGCCCATTAGGAGGTCTGAAAGAGGTCTTGGCTGGGTCCAAATCTCAGCACACTTTGACATTGATTTCATTTGAAAAGCCCAGATTATGCAAGTTTGTGCATATACATTTTCCCCTCTGGCCTGGCCGAGACT
Organism: Sardina pilchardus; assembly: GCF_963854185.1. Classification (NCBI taxonomy): domain Eukaryota; kingdom Metazoa; phylum Chordata; class Actinopteri; order Clupeiformes; family Clupeidae; genus Sardina; species Sardina pilchardus. The sequence continues at coordinate 14,705,129 of NC_084996.1, read as the reverse complement.
AATTCAAATCAGTGGCAAAACGGAAAAGGTCAGGGAGTGCAAAGTAAAGTCTACGATGACTTGAATCCCATGTCTTGAGATTAAAGCCAGAGTGGCAGCTTCTATTTGAGGAAATGGCTGGCATCCCATGCGGGCTATGGGCTGGCAGAGGCTCTTGATCTCCGGACGCCAAACACACATTTGTCAGTTTTAATTCGCAGACTGCGCCATCGGCTGAACTTTGGAGTCTGGACGGAGAGAAATTCTGACGGCGCCTTTCATTTGCATCATCAGGAAGATATATCCCACAGGGGAACGCATGTCATAGAGGAAGTGAATCCTTATCAATGCCTATACCCTCCTGCTGTACCGTACCCATGCTGGTAGTCAGACATCAATGAAGCAGCCTCTGATTTCCGCAAAAGGTTACTGATATTTAAATTGGCTGAATTTGACTAATTGACTAATGGATTAAACGTTGAAACTGAATCCTCCCAAGACAAGACTTATTAATGTAAACAGTGTTCTTCGCCTATTAAAATTAAACTCAGTGAAACACTCCTAATTTGAGAGTATTATGTGAGAAGAGGCCTAAAGAGAATTTTCAACAGGGAAGCCCTGACATCTGTCTGTCTGCTTGTTTGTGTAAATTAAACAAACATGAAACCCTTGAGAGCTGGGGAAAGTATTCAAGTCTCTCTATCATGGACCATAGTTGTTTTTCAACAGTTCTTTCAGGGAGATCCAATTAAGTAAGAAGCTTAAAACTAGATAGTGTGCGGTTTCTGTTGAAGATTAAAACATAAATACACTAATGAGCATCAATATCATCAAGTCTCGAATTCAGACTATGCTAATCCAATGTTGTCTTAAAATCCTTACTCCAATTGACATTCTGAAAACGATTCTGTTTTGAACTATCCTTTAGCGCTAACGAGAGCCTGTGTGTGTCCCAAACACTGTGATCAATTGTGTCTGTGATAAAGGCCAAGGAAGACGTATGCGGTGAGAATGTATGTTTGCAGTGGAACAGGCAGTACAGCCAGCCATGAAGTCATACAATACACCTTTGTTAAAAGAGACTGGGTCAGGCGTTAAGTAAACCAACCTCAGAGTAAATCTCATTTTCTCTTTGTCACAGTATATTCTCTCTCTCTCTCTCTCTCCCTCTCTCTGTATTACGTTTTGTATTGGCAGACTCCGTTTCCTCCACTAGGTATTTTTTTCTTCGCCGTTGACATTTTCATTGGCCCCATCACAATTAGCTGCGAGACAAGAAAACAATGTGCCACTGGCAACAATGCATCGACGTTCACCATCTGCTTGGATATGTGTTGTGTGAATTACACAGACACCCCCCCCAACCTTTGATTTGAGTACTACAGTACTGAAACATGACCTAGCTATGCTGTCTGTGCATCACTAGATGATATTGAAACACATTTCACTGCACATAGTGACACAGCCATACGTATTAAAGAGCATACAACTGAACCCTCCCCCCAACAGAAGGCTGAGGTCATCTACCAAAACAAATCCAGAAAAACGACTCCAACGACGGTATGAATTGAGGCTTCTATTTTAAAGTTGACCGCCGCAACAAGGGGCCGATCTGCGGCTCAGAGCACGGACTGTGGAACATTAAATATGACATGTGTGGAGTCCACGGGGCATATTTATCACTGAAGAATGCCCTGATTCCATTATTAGCACCCAGAGAACTTCCCCTCACAATTAGTGCCTTTCACATCATTGACGACACTGACCCTGCCGTCGGCTGTATGAGGACTACAATGAGTTTAGCTTCTGCACATTAGCCAAGCTAATGAAATTCCCTCCGCTCTCACAAATTTTGGGTGAGAAACGATCTGTGAAGGTCAAAATGATTAAACGGGTTTTTTTAGCTTTGTGAAAGGCTAGGGAGGGCTTTCTAACACGGAAGCTACACCGGCGCGTAACTGAAGCGTTCTGTTCGCGACGCGTAAAAAACATTTTAGAAGACTGTTTTTCGAACGTACGCACCGCTATCATGGCTGGTGTAGCTGCTTCCACTGATTATAGTGGAAGCTAATTGTTGCAGCAGACACAACGTGAACGGAACGCTCCATTTGCGCACCTGGTGTAGCTTCTCTGTAAGGCAACGAGGTAGACTGGGATGATGGTAAAGCGCACTGGATGAACCACTGCTATGTAAATGAGCTATTATTGACTAATCCCATTCACTTTTCTTTCCCTTTCTCCACCCTGGCACGATCTGGAGGAGCTAAGCGTCCAGCACTTTAGCAGAATCCCTGTGGCGGCACAGCAGCAACTGACACAAATAATAAAACGCAGGGGGGGAACTGAATAACCATTCGAAGAAATGTGCTTAAATCCATTCAGTCATGATTCATCGACAGTGTTGGTTTTCTCTCGCTTCCTTTCTCTTCCTTTCTCTCTTTCCCACTCTCTCTCTTTCTCTCTCTCTCTCTCCTTCTCTAAGATACACACACACACACACACACACACACACACACACACACACACACACACACACACAGCTAATTGCACCGTGCTCCTATGAAAAGTTTTCTCCCTTCGAGCGACCCGTTTTTTCGCCAACAATTGAGATTAATCACTTGGGCGTAAGTGCGGTTTGTGTGGAATGTGCACCTTGGGATGAATTCCCCCCCTATTCTCCTCTTCCCATTCCGTTTTTTTTCCCTCCTGCCCCGCAAGCCTGACAATTATCTGTGCTTAAGATCCAGCGTGAAGGCGACCAGCTGCACCATCAGCAGAGTATGGGCACCAGGGGGCCAGATCTCACCTCTCGGAGAAGAGACGGAGCCAGGGATGGGGAGGGGGGCACACACCGGGGGGACTGAGAACCAGGGGAGGAGTGAGTGGGTGGGTGGGGGGTGGGGGTGGGGTTGTTTGGGGTGGAGGTAAAATTATATCTTTTTGTGGCAATGGTAACCTGGGATTAACCAGACCCCTGTGTGCAGCCTTACCGTTTCCGGGGAAGGACACCTGCAGTGAGGATGATGGCCGATCATCACTTTTGTTGTTTCTTCATGCCCTCATTACCAGTTCAGTAATTACACACTCATGACCACGTGCACACACACACACACACACACACACACACACACACACACACACACACACACACACACACACACAAACATAGAATCCTCAGAGGGAAGCAAGAAATGAAGTAATGAGCACACACAATTTCTCTCTCTTCTCTCTCTCTCATACACACACACACATGCGCGCGCACACACACGCACACGCACACACACACACACACACACACAGGCACAGATACAAACAATACACAGTCAACTGACCATAAAGAGCCAATATCACCAATCGGGTTAGTGGAGGTGAGTGGGATGACGGAGTGTTGTAATATAGGTACAGGAGGCCCAGGGCTCTCTCTCTCTCTCTCTCTCTCTCTCTCTCTCTCCCTCTCTCTCTATCCCCCTCTCTCTCTCTCTCTCTCTGCCTGCCTGCCTGTCTATGGGGCAGCCGTGATGATGGAGCAGCTATGGGTGGTGTGCGGGTGGAGGCGCAGGACACTGGTGTGGAGCTCTGGTGGGAGACGAAGGGGCTCGGAGAGAGGGTGGGATTCGATTACTACGCCGTGTGGAGAGAAGTGCTGATGCCTTTAAATGACGCCGTGTTCTCTTTACAGCCAGGCATTTTTCAAATGTTTCATCTTCTCTCAATGAGAGAGCCACTGCTACAAGATTTAATTGAGCTTTTTATGATATCCTGGTCAAACCTTACCCTGCCTGCATGCCAGGAACGGTACTGCAAAATAGAGGTGAGATACAATAAAGATACCTAATGTTGGACAAAGAGAGAGAGAGAGAGAGAGAGAGAGAGAGAAAGAGAGAGAGAGAGAGAGAGAGAGAGAAAAATAAACAGAGAAAGTAAATCAGACAGAAAGTAGGTTGAAGGATGGAGAAAGGGCAGGTATATATAGGCAACACCTTTAGAGCATCTAGTAAAAGCATGTGCTTTTCCACTTGTGTTTTTGTTTTGCTCCATCACCCGATAGCCTTTTCACAGCTGGGTTAGGCAGTGGGCAGCAGTCTGAGTGCAGGTCTATACGACACCACCCAGAGTGCATGCGCACGCACACCACACACACACACACACACACACACACACACACACACACACACACACACACACACACACACAGATCAGGTCACTACAGCAGTAGGCTTGCTCTGACTGGTGATTGTGTCAGCCTTTAACAGCCCCGTTGCCTTTCTCTACCCTCCCTCCAGCAGGTCCGTGGGGTGATATTATCACCTTGCCCTTTCACTGGTTCTCGGGGTGGCTCCACAATGGGAGGAAAAAGGGGAGTGAATCAACCTCTTAGCTCAGCCCCTATAAGCCTTCAGCAGGAGTCAAGCAGAGTCTGGGACTGTGTGCACACCAGTACCCTTTTATTATCTCACACTGTCTGTCTTTCTGTCTGTCTGCCTGTTTGTCGGTGTATATCCACCCATCCATCCATTCATTCATCTTTCCATCCATTCATCCATGCATCCCCCCGTGCTTTCATACATCTCAGAGAGCCAGATTATGGATGATAAAAGGGGGGTGTCGGTGTCCAATCTGAGCCCCCGGTAGTACCTGCTCAGGGGCCCGTGGTGAGCCTGCCTACCTGGGGTAATGAAGTGATTACTATGCATCTCTGGGAGATGGGAAGGAACTCAGCTTAAAGGCTTACATGTATTAACTGATTAAGGAGAGCAGCTGCCGTGCCCTTTACCACATGACTGGCTGTGCTAATGTTTGTGAAGGTTGCAGTGTTTGTGAACTGCAGTCGTGCGCGCGCGCCACAGTCAAACTATTCTAATTAAATACCGTTGCATGCCAGCGGAGATAAACAAATATTTCCATCTAAGTAATGGAAGGCACCCCGAGTCGGAGCTGCTCAAGGCACTCGGTAAACACTGTAAGATTGTAAAGATGATTCACTCAGTACTTCAAAAATGTTAAGGCTTGGATGATTAGACAATTTTCCTGTTGCAGTTGTTGATAAACAAATAAATGGAATTGAAAATGCGAGATATTACGAGATATACTTCAAAGTATTAATCATGATGTGGAATGCTAGGACTTGCCAGGCCGTCATGGCTTGAGCAATGTGTTTACAATCAATTTGGCTTTGGAGAATTTGAACCTCGAAGGCTATGTTGTGATTATTACGGGTCCAAGCAGTAAAGTTAAGCCTCCGTGTCTGCGACAGTGTAACATTACGTTTTCAGGTTGCCCATCTGTCTGTCTCAATCTCATCGACGTGATAACTAGATATGAACTAGCTGATAAGCCGACAACAGTCAGTAAAATTGTGTTTGTTTTTGCCACTTTATTAGCATACCTGTTTTGACTGATGCTTTGCAGACACAGGTTTTCTTCAAAGCCGAGTTAATAACTATTTCCTCTGTTTCGCCTTTGGCCAACAAGCTGACATGATGCTACTGCTGGCCTGACTACGAGTCAACACGTCACAAACCCTATAATCCTGCAACCGATGGCAACATCTTGCAACGTTTAATTCACACTACTGCAACTGCAACTCATCTTTACTTCCGTTTCGTCTCACTGTGAATCTTTGGTGTGACTTGACCTCGTGCTGAATTATATATCAAATATGCACGTTCATATTTTGCCTCATATTTCAGGAACTGCAAGAGATTACACAAAATGTCCTGTTTCATTGCCTGTAAACTTCTGGATCAAACACCCATTGTTTTTCCATTCCCTCCCTTCAATTCTACCGCCATTTTAGAAAAGCTCAAAACTGAAACTGAAACATACTCTTCAGAGGTAACAACATCTACAGTACACACCATCTCAACAAAAAATGACTTTCTCCGATTTGTTCCTGCTTGAACCCCAATCATCATAGATTTCGGTTATATTTGATTCATTGACGTGTAGCGCTATCATGGATTTCATGGACTCTTCACCCATATGGGAATTTCTTGTGTGAACTGTTGCTTGTTTGTTGCTGTTTTTTTTCCGCTCCTTGTGCTTCACTGCTGCAGATGCAACTCTGATACTCTCTCTAGCCCTTTGAGAACAGCACCAGGCTACAAGAAGTAATAAGACAACTCCTCAACTCTTCAGTCTCCAGCCAAGCACAGCAGAAACTTCTATTCTCGCAGACTCCACTCGCTATCACACAGAGGCAGCACATCATCCCCCGGTCTGACACTGAGTATTTGCCTAAGCTCTTGACAGGCAGCCGGGCAGCATTTTGTACAGCAGTGGGACACTAATGGACACGTTTTTTTTTTTTTTTTTCTCCCTTTTCTTTTTCACAGAGCCACTTCAGGAATGTGGGGCAGCACAGATTGTATCCGTGGGGCCTGTGACTGCATGGTGAACCATTCGTGGTGGGACGCGGAGAGCTCTGAGCGATGAGCCCTTCCTCGCGGTGGCACGCTGTCCACGCCACGTGCCTGCTGCTGCCCCGCTCCACGCCCGAGTGCCCATGCGAGAGCTGACCACTTAGGCGAACATGTCTGCTGTATCTGAATCTGCTGCAGTGGACCAGTATGGACTCGTCAAAGGAGCTGAATGGCCAAAGCAGGCAGTGGTGATATGGCATTTGAGAGAATCACGGCCATACTGTGTTATGACCTCTAGTGCTTTGTGACAGTGACGCAGTCCTTTTAAAATTGTAGCGGTGCATTCTTTATTCTCGTTCTCTATAGCATGCGTAGAGTGTTCACACTGCAAATCAAATCACTAGCATGTGCCACACTGTGACACGATTCACACTGTTCATGGTCAACAAACAATTGACGCCTGCTCCTCTGTGTGTGTGAACGCATTACCCTTGACGGTGCACAGAGCGGTTTCTGTGCTGTTGGCCTTGCAACTGGAAGTCCCTGCAGCCTATGGAAGTAGGCGGCTCCATCTGAAGGAATTCAAAGGCATGTTATACCAAAGGCATGTTATACCAAAGGCATGTTATACCAAAGGCATGACCTGGTTTCTGTGTCTGTGGTTACGCGCTGGTCAGAAACTAATGCTCACACACGCATGCGCCTACTCACTCACACACACACACACACACACACACACACACACACACACACACACACACACGCACACACTTTAAGGCACACTATATACAATGATGTATGCACATGCGCGCTCACACCTTTTCAGAGTGGATGCCGGTCCCGGCCCCCGGATCACAAGTTCAATTAATTTCACAGTTGGCGGCGCCCAGTCATTTTGTCTGAGCTGTTGTCTATGGCCGCAGGAGGGGAGGGAATGCGGAGAATGAGCACTGGCCCGCAGCTCCGACTGCCCCCCCTGCAGAGCCCCCTCCCCCCTCGCCCCTTGCCCCCTCGGGCCAGATCTGCTCCCGTACGTGTGCGGGAACTAGGAACCCGAGGAGCCAAGGAGCATTACTCAGTAGCCTAGCGCAACAAGATCTGCCAGAGCTCATGGCGGGATTAGCGCATGAGAGTCGGCACCTGCAGAACACCACATTAACCAAACCACTTATCTCTCTCCCACCGTCTTGGATACCGCAAAACAGATTAAGCCTGGCTGTGGCACGAGGATGTTTGTAAACATCCCAAAAATAAAAAACCCAATCAAACCAAGCAGAACACGCCTGCGTTTCAGATGACGCATACAAAATGACAGAATAATTAAATATCAGCATTATCACTATAATTGCTGAGTAATTCTACAATTACATTAAACAGTTTTTTTTTTCATGCACGGTAGAACCAAATGCCAGAGGGGTTTTGCTGTTTCAGAGCACAACATTTTTGCACTTAAGATACCTTCCTGGAATTCTTGCTCTTCTTCCTGCTAACAGTGATAGTAGCTAAAAAAGAGAGCTGCTCTCAGACCTTCACATTACCCTGGGCAGCTTCCTCTTACAGTCAGATATATAAATAGGGTCAAAACAGAGAGGAGGGCAATATTGGCCAAACAAGTGCAAGTACGGGGGCTGTAGTTTTGGCTGTGTGGCCGTGAGCAGCAGATTCAGCAAGTGTACTGTATGTGGCATTGGGGTGAGAGTAAGAATATTCTTACACAAGCATAGAGAGGGAGAAATGGAGCGACGGTGACAAACTCACAAATAAAAAGATCTGCCCGCACTGCACTGTAGAGGCTTTCAAAGCACGCGACAATTAGCGAGCAGAGGACTTGAACGATGAAGAGCAAGTCTAAGCACAAGCACAACATCTGAATGAATCTTCACAAAAAGGAATTTTCAGCATCAGAATGAATTTTTGCTCCTTCCTTGTCCCTGCCAGTCTGTTTCTCTTGCTCTCTCTCTCTCTCTCTCTCTCTCTTTCTCTGTTCCATGATAACGTTTCACACTGATTGACTGTTTCATCTGTTTTGCATTTTCCCTGCTTCTTTGTTTGTGTGTGTGTGTGTGTGTGTGTGTGTGTGTGTGTGTGTGTGTGTGTCTGTGTACAGGAGAACATGTATTTAGTAGTTTCTATACTTTTTATCCCTGAAGAGCTAGCCTAGCCAGTCCCCTGAGAGGCTTGCGTCGGTCCTTCATCTGTGCATGTCTGTCTCTCTCCACACTCTCCCTGGCTTCAGGCGCCGTCTTGTGCATCTTCACTTGTGATTCTTCACATTGCTTGTCCTTTTTCCTTCTCTCTTTCTCTCTCTGTTTCCCTGTCAATCATCCTCTCTGCCCCCCCCCACTCATACTCTCTCTCTCTCTCTCTATTTCTCTAAATCCCCCTCTCATATTATCTCTCTTTCTCCGTGTCTATTCTTGTTCCTCAGCATCAGACTCCTGACTTTTTTTTCCAGGGCAACCCACAGGGGACAGTGCTGATAACAGGGCTGCCACTCCTCCCAGCTCCTCTCTCTCTCTCTCTCTCTCTCTCTCTCTCTCTCTCACACACACACACACACACACACACACACAGAGAGGGGGGGGGGGGGTATGTTGCTTCTCTCTCATTCTTTCATTTAGCTGTACATGCATTCAGACTTTTCCTCACACACGCAAGCTCCCTTAACAAAAGGACTACCACGCCACCACATACATAGACACACAGCATTTGCTCTGTGTATTTCAATCTCTTGGACTGACTTTCTCTGGAAAAACACTGTAAGAGTCAGTCTTTACAGGTGCTTTGCTGTGTGTGTGTGTGTGTGTGTGTGTGTGTATGAGAGAGTGTGTGTGTGTGTCGGTGTGTCGGTGTGCGCATACATTAGCACTATCACACCTAATGAACTGTACTCTGCGAGCACCATCCATAAACTCTGGGGCAGTAACTATCCTCATCATCATCGCCATCATCATCATCCCACAGATCAGATCAGCTGTGACTCGTCGCCTCTGACGCCATTTCGGTGGCGGGGCTGCAATTACGGCCCATTTGGTGCCGGCCGCTCAGGAGAGCCATCCTCGACGCTGCGGATCCACATCAGTGGCTGCCATTACCCCGGAGAGAGGGGCAAGAGGTTCGGCACGAACACCCCGAACACACCGCGCCCACCAGGACGCCTCCCAATCGAGGCCGGCTTTGTCCGCCCATTACTTCCTGTGCGTGGGAAATGTGCTGCGTCAATGGTGATGTGAGTGTGTGAGTGTGTGTGTGTGTGTGGCTGTGTGTGGCTGTGTGTGTCTGTGTGTTAGTGGTGATCCTCACACATGTCATGGTTGCTTTGAGACCAAAATGGCAGCAAATTACACCACTAGATCTGCTGGCACTCCTCAAAGTCGTTACCATGAACTTAAAGAGTCCAGATCGTTTAAAAGGCACCGGGACCGGCTTCATTGGCGTAATTCACAATCGGGAACTAAGAGGGTCACTACCCCTGCTAACAGGAAGTCGGATGCACCCCGTAGGGTAATAATGCCAAACCAGTCAACCCAAAGCCGTGTCCTTCATTTCGGTCTTTTCCTGAGGGAGACCTAAGCTCTGGCAATCTAGCAATAAGCCTGCAATCACTAGAAAGCCACAGCTGGAACCTGCAGCTCCGTTATGAGGAAAACAACAGTCTCTACACTGCAGTCTCTACACATACACAGTATTACATGTTAGCATCAGGATCCTTGAACCGGCAACACGATCCAACAAGTGATCCAGAAAGCTCCACTGATGTGGTGAGCAATGTGATTTGCTTTTGAGCCCTCTCCCTCGTCTCCTCTGGCCGTTGCAGACCAGTCCAGTAACATCTGTGCCAGAGTGCAGCCATTCCTCTAGCAGGCCAAAGGTCATCGCCAGCGGCCATGTCGAGCCCCTGCGCTCTGCTGCTGCCCCATCTGTTGGAGCGGGCAGTGAGGCATGGCATGGGCCCCTGCTTGCCCACTGGCCTTGTTGCCAACGTGCTGACAGCAGCCTCTCCGTGTTTTACACTGATCCGTCCTTGCTCCCATTCAATCAGCACATACAGACAACTAAACACACACACACACACACACACATACACACCAACCTAAGCAAACACACACACACACACACACACATACCAACCTATGCACACACAGACACACACACACAGTCACACACTACTCTCGTAATAGATATTGGCATGCAGGCTTCAGATAAGGCTAATCAACACCTTAACTGGATTGGTCCTGCCATAGCGAGAGAGTGTTTTATCCTTATTACTTTCAATTTGCAGACAGACTGGTGAGGATTTGACGCCCTCTCTCCCTCCCTGCGGTGGTTCCTCGGTGTCGGAGATGAATAGTGACAGACAGGGAAGTGACTGCTACCTGACTCCTCTGTGATTCTGACAAGCCTCGCTGCCGTGTCTCTCAGTGTCAAGCAGACAACGCGTTGTGTGTACGCAAAGTCAAACGTAGGTGTCGTAAAGCGTGGAAACGTGTTCTGGGCCAGAGCAGAGTTGTGTTCTCTGGACTCAAAAGCCAACATTTATTTTGCAAGCGACACTTTCAATGCTAAAGCGAGAAATTAAATAATAAAAAAAAGACTGTTTTCATTTTGCTGTCACAATATTAAAACAATGAATAATTCATGCGTGTTATTAATGAACTTCTGGAGCGTTCTAACGTGATGTGGACACTGACAGAACCCTCTAAAATAAATAATGCAAAAGATACGCTGTAAATTACCATATGAGTGTGTGTGAGGGTGCCTTGTGTATGTGTTTGTGTGTGCCTGCATGTGGAACTTTTCCACTATTATACGGATGTACCGTGTATGATCCACATTTATTAGAATTCCAACATATAAACCAGCAACCAGCCACAAACACACACAAATACACACACACACACAAGCACACACACACAGATGCACACCTAAACACACACACACACACACACACGCACACACACACACATGCACACGCACAGACACACGCACACGCACACGCACACGCACACACACAAGCACACACACACATTATCTCTAATCGGTTGAATCATACTATATTAGAATTCCAACATTAGGGGTGGCACGGTTCACAAAATCTACGGTTCGGTTCGTATCACGGTTTTCGGTTCGGTACGGTTCTTGTTGTTATTTTTTCTTTTACTCTTTAACACTCCAGAAACATATTTCAGCATAGCTTAAAGGGATATTCCGCCATTTGTGGAAATACGCTCATTTTCCACCTTCCCTCGAGCAAAACAATCGATATTTACCTTGTTCCCGTTCATCCAGCCATTCTGTGAGTCTGGCGATACAACTTTTAGCTTCAGCCTAGCATAGATCATTGAATCGGATTAGACCATTAGCGATTATTACGCCAGATGAGAGTGTAGTTCCATGTCAAATCAGCCTAGAAAAACGCCAGGTTTCATTTTCAGTTGGTCTTATTGCACTTTCTAACTTGAGAGGAGACACGTATTAAATGGGAAAATTACCAGAAATCTTAGTCACTTTTAAACATGAAGCTAGCAGACGAGAAGCTAATGGTCTAATCCGATTCAATGATCTATGCTAGGCTGAAGCTAAAAGTTGTATCGCCAGACTCACAGAATGGCTGGGTGAACGGGAACAAGGTAAATATCGATTGTTTTGCTCGAGGGAAGGTGGAAAATGAGCGTATTTCCAAAAATGGCGGAATATCCCTTTAATCATCCACAACTAGGCTAGAATATTTAGAGAATAGTTACAGTATCATGTAATAATGCACAAACTGAATTTGACAACATATAAACCAGCAACCAGCCACAAACACACACACACACAAACACACACACACACACACACACACACACCTAAACACACACACACACACACACACACACACACACACACACATTATCGGTTGAATCATACTATAACCACAAGCAGCCTGTCGGCGTCCCATTTTGGTCCATCAAAGTGTTTGAACGAGTGCAACTGAGAAAGCCGCGGAGAAAGAGTCAGCCAAGGACAAAATGGATCACCACTCTCCCTCCCTCCCTCCCTCTTCTTCCTCCCGACAACAACGTTTCAAGAGCAATCGTCAATGAAACTTTTCCCTACTCCTGATGAATCACCCGGACGTGGTTTTGAAGGAGACCCTCACACACACACACACACATCCTCCTACTCTGTGGGATATATAATATGGGAGGTGGAGGAAAAAAAAGTGCACAAAAAAGCACTGGGAAGAGAAAAGTGCACATTATCATTGAAGCTCCAGTACAGTAGGGGCCCACGTGGTTGGGCCTTGGAGAGGCATGCAGGCCACGTCACCTCCTCCAGATGTTAATGTGACCAGCGCGATATGCAGATAAGGGAAAGGCAGGGAGAGCCATATTTTCCACTGGAGATAAAGGCTGGTTGGGATTAGAGGGCCATGCATTAATGCATGGGCAGCCTCCCTCTGATTGTACTCCCTTCACATACAAACACACACGCGCACACACACACACGCGCACACACACACACACACACACACACACGCACAAACACACACCTTCCTGTTGTGTGAATCACAATGCAGCAAACCATCAAAATTCAGATAGGGCTGAAGACTCATACGCATCTACTTGCCTACACATATTACAAATATAGGCTACACACATACAGCACACACACACACACACACACACACGCGTGCGCACACATACAAGATGGACTTCCTGTCTCTCCCTCACACACACACATACTACACACACAACTCTCTGATCTATGGCCGAGGCATGAAATCTGTAAACAAACACACAACAAACATCACTGATATGAATTATTCAGAGAAGTGGGCATAAGCTTTGGGCAACAGAGACTAATCCTGGTAGATTTGAGAAGGTCAGCACCCACTTCATGCGTTAAACACAGAGCCAAAAGAGAATGTAAATATAGGACATGAAACATGACACATTAAGCTAAATTAAAGGAATTACAGTAAAGACCCACTGGCTGTTATCTCGTGCTCTGGTGAAGTGCCTCTATAATTTCAGTGCAGTGAACCTCATTGGAGAAGTAAGACCTGCATGGGTGAATCAGGTTGAAAGAGTGTAAATGTTTTAGCGATCATGTCACAGATTAGATTTGGGCTTGTCAAAGGAATCAAAGGCATCTGGGAGAGAATAGTCTCTCAGGAGGTTCACCTCTCTATCTCTCCCTCTTTCCCTCTTTCTCTCTCTCTCTCTCACAGTGAGCTTCTGTGTAAACTCACTGTATGGCTGCATTCAGTCTCCTGAAATGCTCTTTTTTTTCTTGTACGCGCACACACACACACACACAGACACAGGCACACACATACACACAATCACACACAAAAGCTAGTTACAGTCGGAGTTCTGGGGCGGAAAAAAACATCCACGCTGACCACAGTGTGCCTACAGTACTTCTTTTTATCCACTCATTTTTTTTTCTTCCTGTCACAATCGCGCCTCATGTCATTAAGATATGAAAAGCACGAAACCTTCGGGCAGAGGGACGACAAAAACTGGCCATTACCCAGGCAACAGGGCATGATGATGGAGGACAGAAAGGAGCATGGGGTAAGAGGATAGAAGAGCGACGCGGAGAGTTCAGGCTCTTGCCATCGAACCTCTTCTTCTCACGCACTGTAAACTCTTACCTGAAATAACCCTTTTGAAACGTGCTGTGGGCGTAGAAACAGAAGATTTGTAATGGGCAAAAGTGAAAAAGAAATGCATACACACCCAGGCACAGGGTTGGTGCAGGAGGACAGAAATATCCGTGACACAAATGAAAATATATAGTCGGCAAACGAGAACGTTTTTGCTGCTCGCAAACTTTCATTTAATGGTTTTTCACGACTATATCTATTTTTGCTAAATTTTGCAACAGCGGCTTCTGATTTAGGGAGCCAACCATTCCTATAGAGCCAAGTACAAAATGGACGTCAGGCTGGTTGCTATGTTGTCTCCTTGGGAGTACTGCTTGATGTTTACGCTGCTCTTCCCAAACATCGCCTATGGGCTTAAAAGGTAATAATGCGGCAGCAGGGCTCATGGTCAAAGCAACAGAGAGAGCCATGGCCGTGGCGGAGAGCAACAATGGGTATCTGTGAAAGTCATCTCCACTCTCGCATTCTCACTTGGGACTCTCTCGTGCTGCCTCACAGCGGGACGTAATGCTAGACTGCTTCCAAGAAAGAAAAAAAAAAGAAGTGCGGAGGGGAGAAGGAGGGGTGACAAGGTCAGGCCGTCCTTCCACAGGAGCGGGCAGAGAGGAGGGCGAAGAATCCCATTTCCACAGGAAACAAACACGAGGGGAGAGAGCAAGTCATGAAATAGTAACTGAGGGAAAGCACATTAGAGGGTGTGGGTGTCAGTGAAGGAAAGTAAAAAAAATAGAAGGAAATGGCAGCAGTTGTTATGTCTTTGAGTTCATTTTTTGGGTGATAAATATTTTTTGTGTTTGAGGATAAGAACGTAAAACACTTTGTCAAATGGCTAATGGATATAGAGGAGAACGCACAATACTAATTCTGTTCAGCAGCCACCTTGTAGTGGCACCGCATTCTTAGAACGCATCAGCTAAAATCCCTATCATTCTATCTGTAGACAATCTAAGGTTCTCAAATTCGTCGTCAGCGTATCTTGTAACTCCTCCCTGGACAAATGCACATAGTCTCCACCTGAAGCAGGAGGTGGGGAGGGAGACCCACGTCCCTTTCATGCTAAATAATCCTCTCCTGTGAAGGTAAACCCGCTGACAGATAAATCCCCCGTGGGCTGCCAAAAAAAGCCAGCGAGACCCTAGATCAATGCCATGCTTGTCGAGGAGATTAATGGGCGGGATTCTCCCCCTCCATATACTGGGTGGCGGCGACCTGCTCCGCCTGTCAAATAGATCTGTGGCAGCCCACTGCCGCTAAATCTCCACATCCAACCTGCCCAATCTATTACCATGGCCATAGATGGACATGGCGGCGCGGGCCAGAAGGGTACCCGATCCATGCTATATTTTCAGTGCAGAATCCTCAGCAGGCTGTTGGTCTGTCTATCTATCTATCTATCTATCTATCTATCTATCTATCTATATTTATTTATATAGCACTGGTAGAGATGTATATCTGATGTATGCATGCAGAGATGCTGAAGTAATCTATTCTACACAATGCACTGTTGTCCCCACTCAAGACTGTATGCGGGACAGAACACACAAGCCTTCGTAATCTGTCGCGAGCGTCCGATTATTAATGGCAAACATGGCGCCCAGTCCCCCAGGCCTGTTTTCATTTAAAGGGCCCTGGTGGCCGGATCCTGGACACGGCGGTTTGTCAGTCACAACCAGCACGGCTGGAGCGCGCGGGGGCCTCATCTGACACCATCAATTAACGCAGCGCAGCGGGCGACTTCATCTCCTCGCGGCCCGGCCGACGTGCCAGCGCCATCCATCAGCCACCGGTGAAATATGGACGCTTTTGTCTCCGTGTTTTCTGGGTGCGGACCGAAATGAGATATGGCTGTGATTGATGCCTGCCCCATATATATTTATATATCCCAAGGAGAAAAAAATAAAATATTATTATTATTATTCTTTGCAGGTGGAGGGGTTTCTGTAATTTGCATGGGTGAGTTCTAGTGTCTGCAAGATAACATTTGGAGTAAAAAAATCAAGGCTGTCAAGTGGCAGCAGCCACATCTAATCTGTGGTTTGAGGGCTAGTTTGATTTAATGCGCGTGACTATGGGCGCTGGCTTGTAATCAGTTGTTTATACACGAGACATGCACACACAGGCTTCTCCACAGCGGCAATTTGAGTCTCTTGTGCATTAAATTAGGCTAATGACAGGATAGCAGCTAAAACCACGTTCATCAGCATTGGTTCACATTGGCAGACACAGAAACAAGAAGTCATCTTCAGGAGGAGTAATATCATCAGGACAAGAACAGAGGGGTAGCATTTTGTCATTCTGTGAGATAAAACTCCACTTACCTTCTGAGTGCAGATATCGTTGCTTTCCTAACATAAACATAACATTGTGCATGCCACTGTATCATGTCTTATCACAACAAAATACACACACACACACACACACACACACACATAGAAGTACACACAGATCCACATATACATGGACAGACACAGAGCAGACAGTAATAGCACGAGCCGCCCGTATCTGAATATGCAGCAACTTCTTCTTCTTCTGTAAATCTCATAAATCCCTGGTGACAATTTAATTTTGGGAGAGCAGCGCCTGACAACCATCTCCAAGTTTGCTCGACTTATACATCATACCAAATGCATTCACTTACAGAAAAACATGAAATGGTTGCAGCATTGCCTGCAGGAAATTATGGTGATTATTCATAGTCTATGCTGGCTTTGCTGCTATATCTTGGACTGGGAAGCGTAGGCCTATATGGCACGCATGTTTGCGGGTCCCTGGCCTACCTCATGACATGCATCTTTTGTGACACACAGAATCTGCAAGGGGAGAAGCAAGAGAAGCAGTGGACACGGTGGACACAGGGACACACAGACACGTTTCTGTACGTACTGTAGGAGAGGGGAACGTCCAGATTATCCCTCCAGGATATGCCTAACTCGTCAACTGAATGCTGGGCTGCAAAGACACAAGAACAGCCCTCAGATAAGCCACGGAGAGAGACTACAGTACATAACAGGGGCCACCACGGGCCAAGGATCTTTACCAGCACAATGTTCTGGTGGCTGACACTGATGTTTTAGCACAGCCTTTACACTGGTCAGGTCAGCTCCAAAGACATTCAGGAGAACTAATCATACATCATTCATGCAAACAATAACATATGCAGGACCAAAACATTTGGCATGTATAGGTGTGTTTTATGGTCAAGAGTATTTTCATATTTTCAGCTAGTGAGAGGTGAAATCTTATACAATGAAAACAGGGGCAGTGAGACTTTCAAGGCCATTGTGAAAACATTCTGCTCAAATAGTGAAAATGTCAAGCTGGAAAACAAAATCAACATTATAGCATGCAGTTCTGGTAGTGACATACATACAGGGGAAATACATTCTATATACCTTACAAAATACTCAGTATTAGAAGTGAAACATTTTCATAAGCTGTGAATCTATAAAATCCAACTTCAAGAACGGCTCTAAGCAGGAATGACACATTTCCCTCCATCTTTTTGTACTAATCCCTTTGTACACACACATACACTCTTTCAGAAAGAGACACACACACACACCCACACACACACACGCACACACACGCACGCGTGCATGCTTATCGTACATGGAAATGACAGAGCAAAAACGAGGGGATGATTATGGCGAGCATCATCCACTGTGCACTGCGCCATTATTCAAATCCTTCATGAATTGGCCACGGCACACAATGCCAACAAAAGGGGCAAATCACTCCCACATTCACCGTGCCACAAAAGCAGAACACTCCGTGGCATCGTCTCTTTGCCAATTAGCTGCGAGGAAACGCTATTGTTGCCGAGCGCTGCATTCTATCAGAACAGAAACATGGAGGTGAGTCCCAGATATGACAAACACATACACAGACAAACACACACACACACACACACACACACACACACTGCCTCTCTCTCTCTCTCTCTTTCTCTGTTGCTCCCTCTCTCTTTATCTCTCTCTCTGTGTCATAGTCAAATGGCATCTGTCTGGGCCATGAGATCTATACATCCTGTGGTGTCGTACGTCTATCCTATATGTCCTGCTGAGGACAGGCTATCATTCACCAGGCAGTAAGTGTACAGAGGAGATCACATAAAGGGGCTGTGCAGCGTTGGCACCTTAAACATGCTGGAGGCTCACTGGAAAGGTCAAGGGAAATGTTATGTTCTACTGTTTTTATATATATATTTTTTTTTTGCATTAATATTTTTATTTAAAAGACAACTAGACTTAGAACTTTCCTTTAAAAATGTGTGACAATTCTTCACTGTAGTGTATTCACAGGTCAACTTGACAACCCCTGGAAGGGTTAGCTGATATCACCACGGTGTCCAATGACATTTCACATTAGCACAGACAGCTGGGTGGCAGAGTCCAGATGCTCACACTGACTAGGGAGACTTAAAGCCTTCAGTAGGCTTGCAGACATTTGTGTGTGTGTGTGTGTGTGTGTGAGGAGGGGTGTAGGGTTGGCGCGTACCTTTGAGATGCCCTCGTCCAAGTGTCACAAACCCAGAGGAGATGAAGTTGTGGGGATCTTGGCTGGCTTGGCGGAACAACTCTTTCCCATAGTGGCCTGTGTGAGAGGGAACAGAATCAGAATTTAACGGCACAGAAAAAATGGAGCTATCTGTCCTGACTGCTGCTATTTTACCATTCAAATCTACAAGGAGAGCTCTGGGCGTGAGACCTCTGCAGGAAATCAAAACTTTTGAACTCAAACAGAAACGCACACACTACATCAATCAGTCACAGTCTGACAGTGGGTACCAACTCAACGTCTTCTCGGGGATCCGACATCGCTGCCTCACCCTCCTCTAAGCCTTAATCTACATCCCCATTCGCTTCTCTACCCCCTCCGAGGACAAACAAACAAACAAACAGACAAACTAAACAAAACAGACCACTGAAAAGAAGATCTCAAACTGTGAATCAAAATGGTTCTTGATTCGTGCCACAGCAAGCCTGTCACATTGTCCCCCCCCCCCCACCCCCCCACCCCTGTTCACATCCCCAACATCTCTCTTCACGCTGCAGTGGCTTTTATCTCCCTGTGTGAGGCTGCCTGCACACCGCCGCTCCCCCCCCGGGTTGGGCTGCGGCGGGCGGGGTGGGGTGTTGGGTTGCACCGATGCTCTCCAGCCACTCTGGGGACCCAGGGATGGAGGGGTGGAGAGAGATGGAGGGAGGGAGGGGGGGAAGGAGGTGGAGAGAGAGAGGGCAGCAATGTCGCCGAGGGCACGGAGGGTTTCACATGAAGAATTTATGAACTGGACAAAGTCACTCGTCCTGGGGATGGGAGGGGGGATCATAGACACATTTGCACACTCGACCCCTGGACTGGCCTGTGTGTGTGTGTGTGTGTGTGTGTGTGTGTGTGTGTGTGTGCGCATGCGTGTGTGCGTGGGTGCGTGTGTGTGTGTGCGCGTGAGTGTGTGTGTGTGTGCGTGTGTGCGCATGTGTATGTGTGTGCGTGTGTGTGTGTGTGTGTGTGTGTGTGTGTCTGTGTCTGTGTTTGGAGGGGATTGGGGAGGTTTTCACTTCTCATTTTGCAGGGTCACGAGCCAAGGCCTATTTCAAAGCCTCGCAAAAGAGGCTAGAGAGCTAATTGGATGGTAATGCACGTCTCGGAAGTGGCCAAATGACCCCAAAGGCCAACGAGCAACTTCTTCTCTTTCAGAACCTCACAGCAGCAGAACTTTTTTATGTGTTCACTTTGATTCTCCTGCCAGCAACGCCTACAGTTGAAAAGAACTTGATTGTTTCCCCGTAAGGCGCACAAAGGCAAAAAAAAAAGGCATTAAGCTTTAAGTCACTTTCAATAGAAGTGTCTCCCCTTGGGAACGAATGAATAGATGCACCCATACATTACTCCTGTCAGTGTCGATGTGCTCTGTACATTACAGAGCTGATGGATCTGCCCACGTTGTGTCCTGCCGTCGAAAAACGTAAAGCAGGAGTTCAATTACAGCGGCGACATTAGGATGAATGCGCCGAGCAGTCTCATTCATATTTTTTGCGAGCGGAAGACAAACGCCCGTTGGAGTCGGCGCGGCGCGGCGCGCCTTTGAAGCGACGTGATGTAGCGTAGCACCGTTAGCAGATCGCCACCGTGCGCAGCCTGTCAGAGTGAGTAAAGGAGACGCACAATGAGAACGGGCCGCTCTGTTGGCCCACACTATGACATCCGCTGCGCACTCCGCTAAATCACATCGCCACCCGCCAGACAGACACCGCGAGGACAGGATCAAAGCCTCCAGAGTGGCACACAGACTGGCATAGAGTGAATGAGAGAGGGGGAGAGGGGGATAGAGAGAGAGGGAGAGAAAGAGAGAGAGAGAGAGAGAGAGAGGGAGAGAGAGAGGCTGACTCTGTAGGGCAGTCTTTGAGCAAGACTTTTGATAAGAATATAATATTCATTTCTAAAATACTTCTGTAAATAACTGCCTTTGAACTTTTGAAAACCGTACACAACCAGAATAATAGAGTTGTGCTTGCTTGCCTCGGCCGTCGCTCCTGACGCACGGGCCGCCTCTCATCTCCCATCTCCAAATTTCCGCCCCGGTGTGAGTCTCTCCGTCATGAGCTCCACCACTCGCAACCACTCTACTCTCCTCACTCCCCCTTTCTGCTCTCCTCACTCCCCCCGCTGCTCCTCAGAGGACCCCTCTCTTCAAAGCGAGTCTCTCAGTCAGCCAGACCCCGGGGCGGCCCGAGCCAGAGATCGCAGCTCAGTTCTAATTCTCATAATAAGAACGGGCACACGGGACCATCAGCGAGGTCTTCATTATGCCTCCATCCCGCCTGACACACACACACGCACACACACACACACACACACATTACACGCACACACTACACAGACACTGTGCACACACACACATAGTCAGACACATTCAATCCCTCATTCCCTCTCACACATACACACACTTACTAAATGTATTACAGTAATACACACACACACACACACACGCGCACATGCGCACGCACACGCACACGCACACGCACACGCACACATGAACAACTAATGTGTATGTGCACACACACACACACACACACACACAAAAGAATCTCCTCTGTCTTTATTTCATACCCCCACAGGAAATGCTAAACTCATTATACCATACTCTGGCCCTTCCATGTGACTTTGGGAGCGACCATTGTGGAGCCGGTAAATATTTAATAGGTGCACAGGATTAGTCTGTGGCTCTGACACAAGTGTTATTCAACTTTAAAAAGGATATAGGGAAGCCATATAGATTAATTACATTAGTACTGTATAGTTCATCCTACATACAGTCTAATGCAGTGTGCTGAAATGTTCTTTGCAAAAGCCAGTGGTTGACATCTGAATACTTACAGTAAGTTGGCAGACTGTTCAGCACCTTGCTTTACTAGGCGCTTACTGACCTCACTTTGAGATAAAGCATTTGGAAATAATACCAGTATATGTGAATAATCCTAAATCTAAATCTCCTCCAATCGCATAAGAATGGTACAGTAATATCACCCTGTTACATATGACTCTCATTGTGTAAATCCATATTCTTCCAGCGGATATAACTACCTGTACAAAATGGAGGAGTAGTATTGCTATACTGTATGAGCCGAGCTCCATCTTTCTCCTCCTGCAGCCCGAGCTCATTGACTTGCATTTCACTCCAGACTCTCGGAGGTGATTAGGGTTGGAGACAATCACTTCAGCCGCGAGGTGTAGCTTTTGCTTGCTGAATAAATGGGATATTTTTTTTTTCCCGAATCACGACAAGAGAGACAAAGGAGGACATTAGACAGGGAGTTGAGGAACTACACCCCCCCACACACCATCCTCCCCATCCCAATTACGGGACCGGAGTGATCCCAAACAAAAGGCTCGTGTTCAGACTACGGGCTACCTCGGTCCGAGACACCCGCCGGCTAATCTCCTGACGGAGCGTCCCGTCATCCTGAGGGGTCATGCGGGGGCAGCCCGACGCTAGGCAACAAGCGATCAGCGTGATGGAACGAGGAGTCTCCAGAGGACGCGCGCTGCCGTAAGCCACGATGATGGATGTCACCGGAGCACCTCACGGGACCGAATCAGCGGAGCTATTACCCCACGCACCAGCCATCCTCCTCTGGACCAGCACGCCTGCTCTCCGCAAACGCTCGCTTTTTTTTAACTTGCCCCCTCTTATGGGCACTTCTTCTTCCCCTCGAGGGCCTGCCCCCTGCCTGTGCCCCCTGCCTGTGCCCCCTGCCTGTGTCCCCTGCCTGTGCCCGCTGCCTGCCCCCTGCCTGCCCCCTGCCTGTCCCAGTGAAAGGAGACGTGATTTGAGATGCACAAATCAGCGTCACACAGCGCGGGCCCCGCGGGCTCAAACCCGTCCTCGTCCTGCCCCCCCTGGCGCTGCCAAACGCCAGCCGACAGCGCGAACCAGCAGCAGACATCTTTTGCCCGTCTCACATCGATTGGGGTGGAGCGAGTGTGTGTGTGTGTGGAGGGGGGGGGGGGGGGTGGATAGCATAGTATTACCTGTGCTGTTACATTGCAAATGAGTAGAAAAACAGAGAGGGCAGAAGTGCAGTATAAACCCCCGATAACTTGACATTACCCCACCCCTCCCTTCACCCCCCTCTCACCCCCCCACCCCTCACCCTCACCTCTCCCCTTGGTGGAGCAGGGTGGAGAAGTCTGGTGCTGTGACACGAGACTGAAACGTAATGCTGAGGAATCTGGGACAGCAGAGTAGGGCACTTAGCAGCCTGCGCTGCGCTGCTCGGATCATCCCCAGGAGCGTGTGTGTGTGTGTGTGTGTGTGTGTGTGTGTGTGTGTGTGGTGCAGATTGAGGAGGATCTGGAGGCCGGATAAAAAGCAGAGGGCGGGAGGGGGGGTGGGGAGGGTGAGATGGGGTGGGGGGGCGGTGTCATGGCGCCCAACGGTGGAATTATGTCTCCGGAGGGGACTAGAGTGTGTGCCATCAAGCCAGGCCACACACACAGAAGGGATGGGCATGATGTGGGCGCAGAGTGTGTGTGTGTGTGTGTGTGTGTGTGTGTGTGTGTGCTTTAAAAGGACTGGGGCTGCGTTGGCTGATGTGATCTTGGCACTCGCAAATGACCTTTGATATCTAATAAGAGATTAATGATACAGAGATTAAAAATGGCCTTTATTTGATTTATTTGATTCTTGGGTTATCCCTCCTCCTCATTTCCTTCTCACTTTCCTCTCACTCTCATTCTTTCAATCCATCTCTCTCTCTCTTTCACTCTCTCTCTATCTCTTTCTCTCTCTCTCTCTCTCTCTCTCTCTCTCTGTCCATACCTCTCTCTCTCTCCATCCCTTATTAAACAAGCCCTCTGCTGGCATTTTATTCAAAGCAGGAGGGTGATCAGAGGCTCTTCGGGCTGTATCAGAGGCCACTCACCAGAGGCCATCTGTAAAGTTTAAGAGAAACCACTCGGGCCTCTGCTCCACTTTCGCTCGCTCCGCATGGTATCTATTCCTGCCGTCCAATCAGTGGGAGGCAGCCGAGCGAGGAGAGGAAGCTTTTGCAGGTCATCATGCTGAAATCAGACGAGGACCTCGGAGCCAGCGAGCGACGCGTTTTAATGATTACGGAAACGGGGCACTGTACGTTCCGCTGTAGCAGACGCAACGGTGCGGAATGGAACATCAACCGTGTTCAGCAAAGCCCGGACTGTGACACTACATGCTCCTGCACTCATGTCTCTTTAAAAAAAAGTCTCTCAGTCTCAAGGTCACGGAAGGGCATTCAGACACTGACAAGCGACACTTTGTATGCTGACAGGACAAACGAAAAGTGGAAAAGCGGCCGAGACACAAGAATCAACAACAAAAGGTGCTGTTAAGTGGAACCCAACTGCAAAATGCTTTTGAGCCACATGTACCCTTGTGCTCTCCCTGCCCATCTACAGACACACACAGAACAGCACAGAGAAACCAGGGCTGAGGAGAGCTAGGGGACTTAGAGGCCTGAGATAGAACATGGGATACTGTATTTGCTCACTTCCACATCTCACACAGGCTGTCTGTTATTTCCCTCTGATCTGACTCCAATTCTGCATGTCCACTTACACACTGGACATTTATGACATACTCTGTTGCCAAAGAAAGCGTTTGATATCTGTACGGTATATCACTGCTTGATGCCATCAACGCTTCCCCTTTACTGTGTCCATGAGCTCACATCAGCAGTGTAAACACTCATGGACTTCAGCATCCCGCTGGACAAATCTGATCACCTGTGAACAGCCATGATGGCCTCCACTCGAAAAGCCCAGAGAGAGGGGGATTGACCTACCGTGATTGGGCTTGGCGTGGACCGGCGTGTAGTGATTCTTTGATGTCCGCACGGGCGTGTTCTCCTGGGGCGAGTTGTCAATCGCGGCGATGTTTTCGTGCTCGTACTGTTGGGAAGGAACAGCGCCCTGCTGTCTCATGATGTCCGCCAGCGCTCTGGAAACAACAGAAAACAGAAAAAAAGCGAAAACAATGAAGTTAGACCATTCAAAGCAACTCATTGCATTCCAATTAAAGCCTTCAGTTTAATTGCAACTAGTACACATTGTTTTCACCTTCAAACCCCCTGAAGGTCCATCTAATTTATTTAGCTACTGTGCCGATATCATTTAGGCCCTCCTTGGTGGAGTGTGTGCACCTTCCACACACAGTAATTACAGCCCTAAGTGGTAATGTGGTGGACTTTCAAGTTACAGATGGATGCTAGCTTTGGGCAGTGTGCAGTCGATTGCTTGTATTATTATCATGCCCTTTCTACCTATTCTCTAATGGAAATAGAATACTGTACGCTCTTTAAAACAAAGAGTTTTCCTCTGAGTACGTCTTGCCCCCCTACTACTATTCTCTCCTTTTTCACAGCAATTCAGAGCAATTTAATCTGAATCTGAAACCCGCCCGCAAGCCGTTGCCATGGGTGGACGACGTCGCCACCTCGGAGACGACAACAAGTGTCAAGTGGCACCTTAAATGTGTCAGTGTCAACCTGCTCAAACACATCACGTGGCACCCCCCATCACTCCAGAACCGCCTGTGACTTTGGGAAAATGTATTAATAGCCTCTCCCTTCCAGGATGAGGTCTTTTTTTGAACGTATCAGCTTCACAGACAGAGGCGACCTGATTTCCAGTGCCCCAGTTGGCTGCTGTGTCGTGCAGAGCGAGGGCTCGAGAACATCCAGATCTCAGCAGCGAGGAAGCTGCAGGCCCATGGAAAATGCCACGGAGTTCAGAGCCTGTTGACGTTTGACAGGGTTGAAAGTAGGCCGTTCTGGATTGCCACTGCCAGTGTCTGAAGCAGGTGTAATTTATGAACCAGTAAAGTCAGTGTTTTGTAGTCTGTTATATCTCTACACAGTGCGGTCAAGTGAAAGTCTAAGGAACATGGAAATGGATCATCTTCGTTGGGCTTCGAAATTATGGAGGTCAGGATCCATGTTGAATCCATCCGATCCAATCTATAGAACCTTGGCAAGACGTTTTGTTGACTGTGCAGTTTTTTGAGGCTCTGGGAGCGACGCCAACTGTTTTACAAAGCAATAGTGACTTGCCAATCAAAGGCATTTGAAAAACACGTCTTGACAAGCCATAATTAACCTAAACTGTGATGATATAATGATGTGATTGTCACTATATTGCACAGTGTGACAGTGACAGAGAGACAGCTCCCTCCCTGGCTTCCCCATAGGCAGATTTGATTTGTCTCGGCAGATGCTTTAAACAAAGTGTAGTTTTTACTGCAAAATCATAATAGCAGGTTTGTAAATAAAGAAGGCACTGTTTCAAAAACAGTCTTTTCAGCTGTTCAACACAATGATGTCACACTCTCATTTTCTCAATTCTTCCATTTTGCTATTTGACAAAGACATTCAAATGACTTTTCACTGTCACTTGCTTCTATGACCGTGAACATTGGAAATACCCTTCAAACCACCTAAGCCTTTAACTTTCTGCAGATGGAAATGAGCTTTCAGCTAAATCTGGAACAAAGCATATCTTCTATCTAAGTAATTAATGTGATTTTGTACATGGTCCCTGAAAGAAATAAACAACAACAACAACAAAAAACTCTGACACTGTTCAGTCTATGTGAATGTATTCCTGCATTGTCCTTTTGTCCTTTAAAAAAAAAAAAAAAAACTAACAAGAGTTAGAAGTTGCTAATTACAGTGAGGTGCCATGTTTGTTCAGTTAAGCATGCCTTCTGGTAGAAATACATGTATATTTCAATATTCATTACCGTCAATGGAAATAGAAAATGATCACAACCGGGCATCAACCAGCATGCAACTGAAGCGTTCCTTTTGCTGAGCATATGCTACAACAATTAGCTTCCACTATAATCAATGAAACCGACTGCACCAGATGTGATAGTGACATCCACATTTGAAAAAATTAGACAGGTCCTCTAAAACTTTTTACGCTCTGCAAATGTTTTGCTCCGTAAATGGAACACTTTAGTTGCACATCCGGTTGTTTTGTCCCACTGAGACCATTTTGTCAGTAGTGGTGGCAGCAATCAAATAAACTAACAATTTAGGCGAACAACTAAATGCATGAAGCATGGCGAAGAATACAATATGACACAAGGAGCCTGCTGTATATGCAATCTGGTGAATATTTAGGATTAACCATCCATCTCAAAGAACCACAAGACTTCAGCAAGATTCTTGGCAAATATCTTGCCAACTAGCCTTCAAATAATTTAACAGTAATCTGTATCAACATCAACTACCTTGGGAACTCAAAGCCAACCACAGACTTTGTACATTCATACGAGTTTTGAAACATTGGCAAAATAAGGATGTAACACAAGACATTTAGCCATTCTCACGTATGCTGCATTCACTAGCAATAACATAGTGATTTAGTTGAAGGCTGCAATTGCCTTAGTAGTAATGCAAAGCTGCATTTTTCTGAAGTAACATTTAACTTCTTCCTCTGCTGTGTTCGACCTCTTAGGAGCCCCATACCTTCAACTGTCTCATTCAGCACCTCATTAGTGTACATAAGCACAATTGCACATAGGCCTAAACACACACACACACACACACACACACGCACACACGCACACACGCACACACACACACACACACACACACACACACTATGGTTCAGTGGGGTTAATTAACTTGTCAAAGTGCATTTTGGATTCAATTCGGTCTTCCAATCAATGTCCTTGTGGATTGAAGCCAGCTATCATTCTAGTGAACCCCCCGACTTATCATGCCATCTTAAGAGAGATATCTACACGTTTTAAATACCAAAATAAAATCAATGATAAGTGAGATCGACACAGAGGAAGCCATTGCGGTGCACAGTGCAGTGCACATACGATAGTATGGCACATATACAGTCTATGGTATGGCATATACAGACTTCATGAGCAAGTACCTGATGTCAGTAAGAGGCTCACATTTTTGTACAGTAATTGTGCTTGCTTGTATATGCTGCAGTATTATCTGCATTAACAGAATAGGGGTCTTTGGCATTAAGCATGTCTTGGATCATCACCAGATTAATTTACAGAATCGTTCAAAAGTTAGCCTGCCTTTGGCCATTCACTTCAGCATAAGACTAGTTAATTACTGTAGCATGGCTAATTAGCAGGTAAGTGGCGGTGACAGTGTGTTGGGTGATTAGACAGAAACACTAGCACACAGGGAGAGAAAACTATGAGTTCAGCCACTGACTAGAGAGACCTTAATCTCAATAGAGATTGAGAACGTGACGTAAAACGCAACGCATTTTGGGAATAGGTGGCCCAAAATTAAGTTGTTTTACTGACGTGCGGGAACAACGAAGTGCAGTTGTCGAAATGCCGTTTACCTGCTGTGTTATAAAATTCAATAGAGTAACATGACGCTTATCTTTTATAGTTTTCCAGCGTGGAAAAATAATAGTATACGTCATGTTTCAGAGGTGACAAAAAGGCGAGGAATGGCTTGGATAGCAGCACTAAGGAAGCGCGAGATTATGTTCTGTTTTTTACACAATTTTTTCACGCTTAGTTATCATTATTATCATGCCAGATCATAGACCCAAAACACTAGTTTACATGGGCTGGCATCAGGCGAGCCAAACCTACCCATAATTCTTTGTGTTTTGATGACTTTGGTCACATGTCTTAGCGATCTCTATACACATAGGTGAGCAGAAACAGGTATGCTGTCAAGAAGCTAGATAAGATGGGTCTGTGTGTGTGTGTGTGTGTGTGTGTGTGTGTGTGTGTGTGTGTGTGTGTGTGTGTGTGTGTGTGTGTGTGTTCTCAGGTAGCTACTCCCACAGAATGACCCTGTTCGTCAGTGTCCTGACCCTCTGTCACAATCCAATAGAGATGTGGTCTGGTGAATTCACTTTTCTGGTCCTCTAGAGGTGCCCTTTTGTGCGTAACAACATTCCGGCCGGCCTCAAATCCTCTTTGGACTGCATCAGAGCCTTCGCGGAAAGGAGCAGGGATCAATACATACATCTCAAATCACAGACTGTGGCTTTCTACTCTCCAGGTTCCTCGTGCTCCGCTGAAGGTCAAGGTTAGTCGGCTTACTCCGCTCCACGCTCCTCGCCTCCTTCCCTTTCCCCTCCCCTCCCCTCCCCTCACGCCGTGCGGTTGCTGCCATTTCAGGATGCGCCGACGCACCACCCCACCCCACCCCACCCCACCACCATCCCCCACCCCACCACACCCCACCACCATCCCCCACCCCACCACACCCCACCACCATCCCTTACCCCTTTCCTGTTTTGGTTGCGTGCTGTTGCCAACTTTAACGCTAATCCCATGTTCCACTGCAGCTCGCTTCGCATGCTTGTCAGTTCCAGTGTCAAAAAAAAGAGAAAGAACTAGAAAAATGAATTTTAAAAAACGAGCTTGAAAGGCAGACACCAGCCGAGTTTGCTTTGATGGAGCCGAAACTGCGATGGCTGAGACGAACATTTAAGCGAAAGTTTAAAAAAAAAAAAAAAAAGCCCACAAGATGGCCACGCTTAGGCGCGTCTTTGTCCTGTACTTCTCTCTGTCTCGTCGCATGCATCTCTCACGTCCGCTCCTCCACGGTATTGTCTGTGAGACGAGAGATGCGCTGGCATTAAGCAGCCGGGGTTCAAAGAGTTTCCCCCTGGCGAGGAGGCTGAGAAGTCGCAGAGCCAGGGGTGTGAGAGAACACGACACACAGAGGCTTAGAGGAGAGAGAGAGAGAGAGAGAGAGAGAGAGAGGCAAACAACTTAGGGAAG
Organism: Sardina pilchardus; assembly: GCF_963854185.1. Classification (NCBI taxonomy): domain Eukaryota; kingdom Metazoa; phylum Chordata; class Actinopteri; order Clupeiformes; family Clupeidae; genus Sardina; species Sardina pilchardus. Next base: position 14,675,860 of record NC_084996.1, on the reverse strand, counting down.
TTTAGAAAACAACTTCTGATGTTTGGCTGCGTGCATCTGTGGCTGCAGGCGAAAGCTGAATGAGGCTGTTGAAGAGGTTGCTTTGGGGACAGCATGTGTGAGCAAAAGTGGCGCTCTCACTCTTTGCTGCCAGTCTGTCACTAGTTTCTGTTCAGTTTTCCAAATTGTTGATTAAAATTTTGGTGGGCCAGAAGGGAAAAAAAGATTATTCAGTGTTTGCAAAAAAAAATTCTCCTTATCCAAAATAATAAGCTCTTTAGAAATAAATTGTGTGTCACACTCTTGACTTCAGTTAATCCAACCTAAGAAAATATAGACCTATCAATTAATCAAGCAGTCAACCTACAGTACATAAAATCTCTCATAACAGGAAGAGCAACCTGTAATGGCTTCACAACATCTAGCATGAAACTATCCAATTGGATAAATCACTATATACATGACTTGGGAAACTATAAGACTTTTTCCAGACTCCCTATCTACAGGCTGGTGCAATGTAATACTATCCTGTTGCTCTCATATTCCAGCACACTATCAATATTTAAACAAAGACAAAACTTTACGCGGCTCCTCACAGCTGGACGCCTTGAAGAGCAAAGACTTGTTATGAGTCATCCCAGAGAACAGATATCTGATCGGTGATGAAAGGTGCCTGCAAAGAAGTTTCTCTGGGACACACTACCAGAACACTCACTGTTATATCACTGTAGTCAAACAATCACCAACCGCAACAACGCCGTGCTTCAGTGATGTGTCTAGTCTAGTGTGTTGATCAACCATGCCATGCCTGACCACCGAAAAAGTCTTAGTGCCATAGACACATCTGGGACTATTTGTTCAATCCACAAAGCTCTGCTTTCCTGAAACGAATTAGATTAGAGAGGCTTTTCTATGCACCCCATTGGTTCATACTGTACATATGCTGACAGGCCACCTGTATATACTGTACCTATAGGTTCTACCTGAGCTCATGCCTCTGTGCTGTGGTGTAGAAAGCCCACACCACCTCCCACCCTCCCTTTCATAAGACTGCAGCAGTCTATTTCCTTTCAGGTTACATTGTTCCAAATGACGTCCACTGAAGCAAAACATCCACTTTATCAACTGCTCTAGGGGTCCGAGACTAGGGAGGGGGTTACGGTGTTGCCGAGGCAATTTGGAAGTTGGACGTTGGAGGTTTGCCGGTCGGTTAAAGCCAATGTCTTTGCTGTCACAGCTTCTTCTGGGCCATAACCATTTGGGAATACACTTTTTGGGTCTCTGGGAATCACATCAAGACGATCATGGGGTTTGAGCCCTTGTATGAGGCTGTGCAAACATGGCACTGTCAATCACACAGCTGGTGGACAAAATGGGAACAGCATGGGTGAACACAGGCATGATTCTCTCATGGTGAGCCCAATTGAGCACCAGTGCCTGAAACGGCTGTGTCGTCCTCACCAGCGCTCTCAGAGTGATACTGCGCTCGACACTACTTGAGCAATCTGCTCTCGCTACTGATGAACAAAATGGCACTTTCACTCTCGCAGCGCTGGTAATAAGACTACAATCAACATATTCCACAAGTTCACATCAGAGGCAGTGTGTACATGTGTGTGTATATATATATATATATATATATATATATATATACAGTATACTGTATATACAAAGAGAGAGAGAGAGAGAGAGAGAGAGAGAGAGAGAAAGAGAGATATTGCCTATTGCTTAAACCAGAGGTTCTAAATCTTTTTGGGGCTAAGGCACAACAATGGTCAAACCAAAAGGCAAAAGTCAAGGTTCACTGACATAATAGTTACTGGTTATAAATGATGTCACACACATTATATTATAGGCTATAACAGGACCACATTCTTATGCCCCTATTTTTTTCTATTCAGAGAATTCATGAGCTGTGACCATCACCACAGTGATAAGCATATGCTTGGATGATGTTGACTGAGCTTTTTAATTAAGAAGCTGTGCCATTGATGGATTTCAAAATGGGTGTAAAACCACATTTGACAGCACATTACACATTACAAGTGCACACCCATGTGGTGATGGAGGATCTGAAATCCCAAGTTACTGTTTGTGGCTCTATACATCCCATCATGGCACTCATTCATACCTATCAGCTACATTACACTATCTCATGTGATGTGTCAGGGAGGTCACACGACCCCTCATCCCTGTTCACCATATGAGTGGTAATTGCGGGGCTGGTGGGCTGTGGTGTTATGCAGCACCCTCAAAAGGTACATGTTTTGGTTGCTCTCGTCGAATGCTGATGTGATTCCCTCTCTAATAGGCTACTGCAGCACTGGCAGGAGAGTTTGGTTGTGAAGGCAGTTTCTGAAGATATACAGTATTTTAACTACGGCGGGAAAACAATGTGCTCAGTACAGATGTTTGATATAAAACTGAATGATTCGATTTGAGGAACATGGAATTGCAAGTCATCTCATGTTACACTTGAATAGGTTAGAACATTTGTTAACAAAAACGCATCACTGGGCTAAGTAGGCTAATCAGCAAAGTCAACTGGAAAAGTGAGAATTATTTAACAATATGCAAACATAAAATGATTATAACTAACTCATTATTATTATTATGCATTCATTTAAAACTCTCTGAACTCGCTTTTAAGCCAAAGTAGGTGATAAACAGTACATTATCGTCGTCTGTGAAGCCTACTCACCTGTGGACGTTCATTTCCTGTGGGGGGTTTATAACTTTGTCGTATGCGATTTTTACAGAAACTCCTATTGCGATTATCAACGCTATCACGCCACATGTGACATAGACGGTAGTGTTTGTTTGATCCAGTTCTGGGTCGTATGTGTCTCCTGTTGGCGTGGGGGAGGGAGATGGAGTTTTTATCATCCAGTCTGGAGTCACGTAATTCCTGCATTTGTTCTGACTTAAGCGCTTTGCTTTTTCGTTACAACAAAACCGCAGGTAACAGCTTCCGCAACAGTACCTATGATCTGTGTTGTTGCACTCGAATTCTTTGTCGTACTGTCCACTGACGTCGAAGTAACCCAGGCACATGTCATGATCACCGATCACCGAAGGCGACTGGAGCTGCGTTATCTTCTGGGGCATCTCAGTGGAAGCGACAGTGTTGTTAACTTCTTTTGCCTTCGCTGTCCGCTTTGGGGCATTTTTAGTCTTCTTGCCCGTGGCTGCGCTGAGTACATTCAAAGGGTCCAAATATATCAAAAGTAGCAGGAGGTGTTGTATCCCCATGTCTTGAGGTGGTGTGTCTGTGGGGGCTGCGCGTAATCTCTCTGTCCACTTTCACCGTACTTCCAGTTCCTCAAACTAAAGGGGACTCGCCTGTCACAGAGCTGGGTGAGCCACGCAGCTGTCTGCGGGGGTACATGGCCGATGCCCTTCTCCTGCTGTCCGGCTTTAAGAGTGCCATGCTCCGACAGAGGGCTAGACGCCTCTTTTGTTCACCACTTCCCGCAAGATGACCGTGTTACGCCCTGTGCATTTTTCCAACTCGTGTTTTCTTGGTCACTGACGGGGTTAACGGAAGAAGAAGAGAGTGACGAATTAAGGCTTTCGGACAAGAGAGAATGTGGAACATGAAAACATTTTTTTCCCCTTTACAGTCTCTGAGGGAAAGGTGATATTTGCACATCGACTCTCATATCTTGAGCTGTGTAACTTTCTCCTGAAATCAGTAAAGGGAGAGAAAGCTCGTTAGTTATCGGGTTGCCAATTGATTCCTCTAAACTAAAAGTTTTAGCCTATTCAGCTTTAACTATTCATAAGGAGATCGCATTTGTAAAATTGAGTAAACAGGACATGTTTAACTTTTGAACTATCTTGTTTAGCCAGTACCCTGAGAGAAATCCCGTTGTCTCTTCTCAGCGCGTTTCAGTACCCTGGACAGCGCACGGTGAACACGCTCACCCTGACCCACAATTCCAGTAATATTCAGAACAAGTGTGAAGGATCAACGTCAATGAAAATACGTTTTCATATTAATATGACTCTGCAGTGGATACAGCTATGATAGGCAGTGTAGTTTTGCTCAGTCGTATGCTACATTTCATAGAAAACGAAATAGAATTCCGATAAATTAAACCTGTTATTTTTCCTTATTCAAAAAAAAGGCTGCAAAAGTGCATAGACGGGCTTACCTCTGCGCGGTGTCCGATTCTGGGGTGCTCCGGCGCAACCACTGCCTCAAAGAACCTCTGCGCGTGAAGAGAGACCTCTCACCGACCCGCCTCCATCGCGCACTCTCCCCCTGCACTTCGACGTCACAAGAATTCACCAGGTACCTGAGTTAATTACAAACCTCTCTCACCCAGTGATGCGCGGCTGGTTAGCTCTCTATGTCAGTGGACTTTTCGGTAGCTGCCGACATAGGCCCCCCTTTTCATCGCCAGACACAGAGGACCCAAACTAGCCTTCCCCAGCAACAGAATCACCCGTGATTTGGCAGGCGATGAAGCTGATTATGCTCACCCCCGACAAGGCAAATGCTCAAATGTATCTCAGTAAACATGAGAGTAAATGTCATACATATTACATTACACTGAACATACCAATCTGCATCTGGTGTACTATACAGTTTAATCAATATGCAACTGACACACATAAAAAATATAACTCACAGGAATGGAAAAGACAAATGATTGCCTGATCAGAGGATGTAATGAAATGGTGCTTTAAAGAGGCCATGCAACATAAATCATACATTTTGGATCGTGGCCACTCGGTGTGCATCTGGATAAACCGAATGGAAAGCAACGGGGCCACTGCAGGTTCGCCCTATATTCTCAAGTCAGCTGAGGACCCATGATGCTATTTGAATACGAGCAGATGAAGCGGCGAAGTCTAAAACAGGTCATCTGTCTTGGATGTGACAAGCTGAAAGGCTCACAGATGTTGGCTGTTTACCAAGACTGCTGCTGGTATTGGTAAACAGGTCAAGGCAAGTGATTGAAGAGAGCCACAGTGCTGTGACCCGTAGCATAATTAGGCTACAATAGTCACTCAAAGCATAGAGTGAGACGGAGCATGGAAAGAGAGAGAGAGAGAAGGAAGAAAAAGAAAAGAGAGAGAGAGAGATGAAGAGAGAGAGAGAGGGAGAGAGAGAAATGCAGCAACCTTTCAGTGCAAAATGCTTAAGAGCGAAACCGTGACGCCTTTTGTAGGGCAACTTCTTTAAAAAGAGGGAGAGGGAGCGCTTATGTCCCCAGGAGACAAATATGACAGAGGAGAGAAGCCTGTTGATGATGAATGCGCGTCTCACACATACACACACATACACACAGAGACACGTGCGGGCACGCACACACACACACACACACATAAACACTCACACACACACACAAACACTCACACACACACACACTCACACACACACAAACATGCACACACACACACACACACACACACACACACTGAAGCCTAGAGCTTTTTGCAAATGAGACAGTGATATGCAGCCCTTCTCTCTCTCTCTCTCTATCATTCTCTATCTCACTCACTCACTCTCTCTGTCTTTCTCTCTCTCTCCCTGTCTGTCAAAGTGACGTGTCAGGTGGCAGGGCACAAAAGGGAAGAACGATGGTCTATTAGCGTTTAACAGCTTACTGTGGCGAGAGGGGCCGCCTCAGCAAAATGCGCTGACAGGTGACGACAAGCCCAACATTAGCCGGGGAATAATGAGGGCATATTCTCACCTCCCCACACCCCCTCCATCTGAGGAGGAGAAATAACTGAAATAATTAATTTCCAGCGATGAAAATCTGCTCTGCGGTGTTGGAGATCTCGCATGGGAGACCACTTTGACACATTTACATCACTTGCTGCTATTTGGACTGGATGACAGAGACATTACACGAGCTCTCGGTAAACAAGACACAGGTCTCTACTTTTTTCTGCTCGCCATTAAGCGTCACAACGAATGACTGACTGGACATCAACACTTACACAAACACGCATACACAAACACAGATACACACACAAACACAGATGCACACACGCACACACACACACACACACACACACACACACACACACACACACACACACACACACACACACACACACACACACACAAACACAAACACAGATACACACACAAACACAGACACACACACACACACACACACACACACACACACACACACACACCAATGAAAACATCTCTCTGCACAGGGACTTTTGAATTCAAAGGCTGCGCTCTCGTAAGTGTCTGCCCCAATTCTCAGGCTCCTAAAGCTGCAGCTTTCCTGGCCCAGCTGCACACTTCCTAACCCTTTGGTAATGGACCTGTCAAAACATATTTCACCAACGCTTCAGAAAATCCTCAGTCCCAAACAATTCTCCAAAAAAAAAAAAAAAATGTTTTGGGGGGGCTTCTGTGGTTCTCCTGCACCTCATTAGAAGATCTGCCCTGTTGGAAAAAACACCCAGGGTGGACTGAGGGTATAGACTGGGAAAAACATTTTTTTTTTTTTTTTTTTTTGGAAAAAGGACACAGAAAGGTCCAGACCACCACGAGCCGGTATCCATCAGCTGATCTTAAGTGAGCATACGCTGGAGTGCTATCTACAAGGCCCAGAAGGGCCGGCAGGCCCCGGGACCCCGAGCCAAGCACACAGAGAGGTGGCAAATTAGAAGATGGTATCTGACGCGCTCTTCACAAAATGATGGGGACATCCATAGCCCTTAGAGAGCCCACAGAGGATTTGAGCGCAGGCCTGAATGTGTCCGATTGGCACACCACGAGTGGCTGTGGAGGGTGCTGGAGTGGGCGGCCTTTTTCTGTAAGTTCACTGTTCACTTTAGCTGGACTCTTGGAGGAGGGTGGAGAGCGTAGGGAGTGGTGGACCAGACCTTACAGAACTGGGCTGTTCCTGTGGATGCTGTGGGCTAAAAGGAGAACCAATAAATAGCTAGAGTCTATGAATGGTTCTTAGGTGTGTGTGTGTGTGTGTGTGTGTGTGTGTGTGTGTGTGCGTGCGTGTGTGTGTGTGTGTGTGTGTGTGTGTGTGTGTGTGTGTGTGTGTGTGTGTGTGTGTGTGTGTGTGTGTGTGTGTGTGTGTATATATGTGTGTGTGTGTGTGTGTGTGTGTGTGTGTGTGTGTGTGTGTAAGGACTGCAGAGAAAAAGATAACAGGAAATAGAGGAGAAAAAAGATGACGAAGAGTAAAAACCCATAGCCAGAGAGATAGGGCAGTGGACTGACTGGTAGTGAATGAAAGACAAGAAAGCCAGAGCCAGAGAAACAAAACCAGATAATAAAAAAAAAACAAATAAACAAGGAGAGAGAGAGAAAGAGCCTGCCAGACCCAGGGAAAACATATAGCTAAGACCAAAGAAAGAGACAGCAATGACTAGTGAGGAAAAATGAGAGAGCGAGAGAGAAGCAGTAATATAGTGTGAGTGAGAGGAGAGGGAGAGAGAGAGAGAGCTATGAGCATGCGGTGGAGTTTTATCTAGTGGCAGAAGAGAAAGAGCGAGAAAGAGAGATAGATAGAGAGAAAGAGAAAGAGAGAGAGAGAAAGAGAGAACAGGGTTTGGCTGAATGAATCCAGCTCCAGCTCCAGCGCCTCGCTGCAGACTCCCTTATCTCCCCCGCGGCACGTCAGCGCTTCCTGATTCATGGAGAGAAAAAAAAAAAAAAAAAAAACACGTCACGTCGAATGGCGCAGTCATTCTGCAGGCTTTGTTAAAACTCGCTTGAAGTGACATGGGCCGCTCCATGCAACGTGACGCAGTTTGGATATGAAAGTGCAGAAGCCTTGATATATTAAAAAAAAAAAAACACAAAGAATGACGGACAGAAGAGTGTCAAAGCAGAGCGTGACAGTGAGGGCCTTCATAGGAGCTCACGGTGGGGGGGTTCACACTGATAAGGCCCCATGACAGACACCAGGGACAAACGGCCATATCTCTGGCCAAACTGGAGCCGGAAATGAAAGGCAGGAGAAGTGTGATAACCCCTCGGACTGGACAGTGCACCCATGAGGACACCTCTTAGTCACTGGCTCTTCAGCAGACCGAAGTCCTACACTGGAGACACTCAGAAAGCTGTCCAGAGAGATTGTCGTTATGAGGGATTTAAGAGAGCACATTGATAGTACATCAAGCACTGGCAACGTGGTGGTTTATGGACACTGAAACATACTGCACAGGCGTCTTTAAAGGTGCAGTCAGCAATTGCGCATATGTTTATCACACATATTTATATTTAAATTTCTTAGCAGACGCTTTTGTCCAAAACAAGGATCAAACTAAATACACCATGAGGTAGCTCATCCCTCCCTCTGGTATTCTCAGAGAAACTCCACAGTGTTCAGTTTTTGTGTGGAGGACAGGCTGGCCCTAATTTGTTTGTTTGTAGTTTTCAGAGACCGTTTTTTTTGTGTTTTTTTTACAGTGTACTGCTCACAGGATGGGCAGCAAGCGGATCGTGAAGCGGTGTTCCATGAATGTGACAAAAAATATTATGGGCTTGAAATCATGCACAATCACTGAGTTCACCTTTAAAGCACTCCCGTGGACCGTTTTCTTTATCATTACTGTAACAATCCATCTATTCTCAGATCTATCCATTTAATAAATAATGAAGTACTATTTTTATCACAGAGATGTTTTGTTCCAGATTGAATGCATTCATTCCGTCTTTTTCATGACTCACAGTTCACTGGCCAATCACAGTCCAATGTCAAAACCCACTGTGGTTGCAATTAGTGCAGCTAATAACTGGACTGACCGGTGAGAGTAAACACAGTGGTCTTCCACAGGGGACCGCTTGCTTGCAGGCTGAATCAAGCTGAATTAAACATTAGGGCACTGTATTCATTAGCTTCAAAAACACATTGCTTTCCAAAAGTGTGTGCATGGAGAGGAAATGAGAGAGAGAGACGGAGAGTGAGAGAGAGAGAGAGAGAGTGAGAGAGAGAGAGAGAGAGATTGTGCATGGTTATGTTAGGGGGAGAGTTTATGGTGCTCTTGTGTGTTTGTGTGTGTGTGTGTGCATGTATTTGTGTTCGTTAGAGCTAGGAGAGTGTATGGTGTTGCCATTTGGAGCATCAGACAGTGCTGGCAGGGCTGGAGGAGCGAGCCAATGGTAGCGCAGCAGCTGTGAGGGATTACAGCTGGAGCCGTTAGCTGTGAGAGCGAGTGCATGAGCCAGCAGCTGGAGCCTGACCACGCACCACACAGACTGATATATAGACAGACAGGCAGACAGACAGGCAGACAGACAGACAGACAGACAGACAGACAGACAGACAGACAGACAGACAGACAGACAGGCAGGCAGGCAGACAGACAGACAGACAGACAGACAGCATCTGCTAAATATTGGGACAGTGCAAGCACAGACAACACTCTCCAATGCTGCCAATGCCACGACCATCCCCACGACTGGCAGGCAGTGAAATGGTGTCCCCTGGGGCTGGAGTGACAGATGGTCAGCTTGTGGATGTGTTCCTGGACCTACACTTATCAATCAGCTGCCATAGACCCCTCGTTTTGACTGACATTAACTCTCCCTTTCAGGACTCAGCTGGGTGGACAGTTATCAAGTTTGGACCGCAGCAGAACCCAAGTCTGGACCACGTTAGAAAAGGACTCACGATGTGCCATGGTGCAGCTGGCATGGTGCTATACCAGTGTCCACTCAGGGTTTGGAAGCTGGTTTTGAAAAGCAAGTGTGCGTGACAAATCCACCCTCCGGTCTCACCCAGACTTCTAGACAAGTTGCCTCTGGAACAAAGGTGCAACCGAGTCTTTGTTTTATGACTGCGGAATAATTCAAGAGTAATGCTGTGGAGAGGAGAAACAAGACAGCTGAGTAACTGAAGCTGTTCAAGATGTCTGAAAAATATGGGTGGTTTTTTTTTTCAACTAGAGGCTGAGGGAGGCAGACTATGAAATAACTGGAAAAGTTACAGTGAGAGAAGGTGGGGTCTTGATAATTAATGAATGAGAAGAGAGTCTACAGATGAGGCTACGCACTTCATTAACTAGTTCCTTATTCTCGGATGAAGTCCCTGGAATATTCCAGAAGGTGCCTGAGGAGAGCTCCAGCGTGTGTGATTGGCAGGACGAGGCCTCAGAGGGGAATCAAAGCCTTGGCGCTCGCTCGTCTCCCAGATCTGGGTTGGAGATGTCAATTTTCTGGTCCTGCTGTCTGTTATGCAGAAGTATGAGGTTGCTCAATGCTCGTCTTCCCAAATGATCTCTGCATTTCTACTCATTTCTCATCCATCCATTTTTATTAATCTATTAACCTTCTATCTGTCCATCCAATGACCTGTTTATTTAACAGAGATCTTCCACCTGTTGGCCAGAGGTCTCCAGTCATATCAATGCCATGACTGTGTCGCTTCACCACAAATGTGTCTTCAGTGGAGCCACTAGGGTCATAAATAAGATAGGAAGGCAGATGAAAGTCTCTGTTCCACTGCCGTGGCTGTCATGTTCTCTATCTCTCCCCCTCTCTCTCTTTATTCTAACCTATCTATCTCGCTCTCTCTGTCTGGCTTTCTATGAATTCTTCCACTCCATGTGCACCTCAATGCCACTGTGAATGACCCAATTCCAGTTCAACTCTTAAAAAACAAATTACACAGAGAACTCTGCCCAGCTTTAGCTGTTCAAGAGAAATTTGGCTCTATCTGTGTTTGGGTGTGCTCATTGTAGTATGTGTACACACATCTGATGTCTTTCTCTTTCTGTGTGTGTGTGTGTGTGTGTGTGTGTGTGTGTGTGTGTGTGTGTGTGTGTGTGTGTGCGTGTGTGTGTGTGCGTGTGCATATGTCTCTGTGTGTGTGTGTGTGTGTGTGTGTGTGTGTGTGTGTGTGTGTGTGTGTGTGTGTGTGTGTGTGTGTGTGTGTGTCTGTGTGTGTGTGTGTGTCCTGCTGTGCCTCTGAACAGTTGAAATCTAGGAAGAGTACCCCGCAGAGAGCTAGAAGATTGGACCCAGGAGAAGGGAGAACGAGGGAGTGAGTGAGGGTTGAAAGAGAAGAACAGAGTTGTGAGAGAAAAAGGAAGTATATATGACTGAAGGTGTGAATGTGTGTGAGTGACAAATTGGACTCATAATTCCCTTTAATGTTTACCCACATGCTGTGTTAGTAGGTGGACTTTCAGTGTTATTCTCACTATTATATTTCAGGTCAATCTGTTCACGACCAATGATTGTTTCTGTGGGCTGCTGATAGAAACACTATGGATATGAACATCATATGAGGATGTACTGTAGATACTGATATGTAAAGTTCAGGTTGATGTGAAAGACTGTTTCTTATGGTGTCTCTTTGTGGGTCTCTACAGACGTAGTTTGTTGTACTATCCATATTCCAGATATGGGAATATGGGAATTGCTTGTGCTTTTACAGCCTTGTGCACTGCTAAAACCTGAGTTAATCTCCGACTTTGGCTTCGGCAGTGTTAGCCTCCGGTGCAGCGGAGATTCTGCGCCCTGAAGAGCATAGCGTGAAGTATGTGCACATAGATAAGACATAAACCCTAGGAGCAATCATGGGGATAGAGGCCCTGGCTCAAGGGCCCCAGCAACTGTGTAAGTATGGGGTTTTTTTTCAGTCAGATGCATCTTTTTCCCTACATGCATCAGAGGATTCAAAGATACATCACTTGAGGTTAAGATCCCGCACAAATGACTTGGCTAATTCACCACCCATGTTAGAGCCCTTGCGGTGAGTGGTTGGCAGGAGTCTGTGTGTGCTCATCCAGCTGTGCTGAAGAAAAGCCTGACCAGTGGGAGGGACAGAGGGAGCTTAAACACCCCTTCTCTCTCTGGGACTGATCTGGTAGAAACAGAGGCAAAGAGAGCCACACACACACACACACACACACACACACACACACGCTCGCTCACTCATTCAATTTATCTCTCTCTCTCTTGTCTCTATCTAATGGAACTATCTCTCCTGCCAGTCATAATCATCCCAAATGGCTCCACACTTTGTCAAAGGTGCTAGTCCACCCAGTAACATACTCCAGCAGACACTCAGAGAGATCTCCTCCACTGCACACAGAAATCCTACAGTATATCACCCCCAGCCTCGAAATAAGGATCTTCATGTTTCATGCTGACCCCCCCCCCAATGCTCAACATGGGTCCCTTATGTTGTATGCCTGCAAACCACCCATCCACAGGACCTTACAAGCAGACCTCCCTGGTTCACTTCACTTCACTTCCCTGCCAGGCTTCTGAATTCCCGACACTCAAAGGAGCAAGCCCGGCATTGACAGCACTCAATCACTCACAGGATGGTTATTGATGGCCCTGTGGACTGGGGCGACGCGTGTTTGCATTGGCCACCTTAAAGAGAAAACAAATACAGCTGCAGGTCAGGGCAGGCTGTGTGTGTCGGTGTGTGTGTGTGTGTGTGTGTGCAGAAGGTGGATGTTTGATGTTTAGACTGTTAGAGCAGCAGTTTATGAGTGCTTAGAAGTTGGCCAGAGGTGAGATGTGACAGATAGGACAACAGCAGCATTGCATAATGTAATGGTCATTAATGCCACAGTGAAGCTGGTTTACTCTCAGATATTCATAAATTCATACATACATATCTATACATGCAGAATATAACAACCCCAGGCTGTTTAAGCCATTATGCTTTCAATTTAGTCCAGTACAATGAATAATAAATCATTGAATCAAAAATATTATCAAATTACACACACACACACATTCAGACACACACACAGACACACACACATACAACCTCATCTGTGATACAAGATCTCCTGATATTATCTCCAAAGTATCGCCAAACTGATCTTTAGCCAGGAACATTAGACTGAGTTCATCTGCAGTGATGTGAAGACTTTGCGAAGAGGTCCAACCTGCTACAAAAGAGTCATAGATCTAAGCTGATAAGTGTAACAAAGGTGTGATGAATTTGGAACCCTGTAATGCACTCCCTTTCCGATATGCCATCTCTGAAAAATGAGGCTGCTGAAATGCTAAGCAGTGACTTGACGTGAACTTTTGTCCTTATGTATGAATTTATATCATAAAGTCACTTTAAAAAATAAATATTTCAAGTAATGTAGAGTAGAGATCAGACGCCCAAATTTATTTTCTTCAGTCATTCATCAATCCAGGTGCCTGCGCCTACTTCATTGTTTTGTTAGCTTCTTATAGTGATCTAGAGGAATTTTGTGGTCTTACAAATTTCTATGAATAGGAACACAATAAATGTGTGAAAGGACATATGGAATGGTGGGATTGGGGCGGCAGACAAGACTTCCATCCACTTGAGAGACAGAGAGAGAGAGAGAGAGAGGGAGAGAGAAGAGAGAAGAACGGCCATTATAAAGTTCCTGTGGCAGCAGCAGCGGTAGATGTGGTGGAAGGCGAGTCCCTCTCATGTGCCGGGCTGACAGACAGAAGCAGGAGGCGGCGAGCGCCACGGCCCACAGCACAGCACCAGCACCAGCACCAGCAGCCCCCTTCAAAGGCCCTTAATGCGGCGCCCCCTTTATGGAGCAGTGATGAAAGGAGAGGCGGCGGCGTGCAGGGGACAAAGAGAAAGAAAATTAGCAGCAAGAGTAATTTGCCTTCCAGCTTCCAGAGGAGGAGAGGAACAAGGGATGGAGGGAGGAGTAGAAAAGAGTGGAATGGAGGAAGGAGGGAGGGGAGGGGGGGTTCTTCGAAACTAATTGATTTGGGTCTAATGACATTGAAGAATTATGATGGTTATCAGCTGGTTGTGGGAAATTAAATTTCCTCATATTGCCTGCATGGCCCTGCAGTGGACCGAGATACGGCAGGAGGCCTGGACAGAGAACGGCAGGCTGTGTCCACTCGACTCGGCCCGGGACCGCCTAGTTACACACTCACCAGCTGGCAAGAGCATCCCTAGCCTTTCAACAACGGATCAGTCGGGATCTGAAGCCTTCTGGTCAGCTGGCAGGATCACTAGGTGACCGTATCTGGAAAGGAGAATGGGTGGGTATACACACCACTTTGACAAATGTGCTGTATGGTTCACTGTCCGATGTCTTATGGTTCACTGGTGAGTGTTAAATCAGGGTTCTGATGGATGTATTAATCTATATGAAGCATTTCAATACTTTAGGGAGACCATGATAAAGTAAATAGAGTGAGAGTTTCTTACCTTTCACTGGCCTCTCTCACTCCCTTCTTCTCCCCCCCTCCACCTCCCCTCCTCCCTTCCCTCTCTCTTCAGCAAGATGATGAGAGTTGAGCAGGGGCGACTGCGTGATGAATCATTAATTCACCACATGGGAAATAAGATTGCCCACCACCACCACCATCCCCCCCCCCGCCCCCCCCCTCCCCGTCCCTCCATCTCCCCTCTCCCTCCTGATGAGGCGTCGAGCCACTTCCAGCCATCGCTCCATCCAGTGTGTCTTCCTCCAGCATCCCTCAGCCTCCAACAGCCCCCACAGCCCACAGCGCTGTACCAGCAAAGAACCAGGAGGAGGAGAGGAGATGGGGAAGTAATGATTATGGAGAGTCAACAGTCTTGGTGACCCACACCGCTCCCAGGCATGCTGAAGCCAGAACAGAAAGCAAATAAGAGGCGGAAAAGGTCACGGCGGCATAAAAAGGTCACAGACTCTGATCTCTGATTGGTTCTTTTCGCTCTTTCTGAACGCTCGCAATTGGTTGGAGCGTCACACAAGTTATCGAGAACAGTGGCTCCGTGCCTGGGCGATAGGATGTGCCAAAGTAAAAAAAAGCTGCCAGAATTTTTCAGCTCATCCTTTATTTTTTTTTTGAAAGCGAAACCCTCTCCTCTCTTTCCACCGTTTCCATTTAGCGGAGAATAATGGGACAGCTCCTCAAGTGGCACTCTAAATCACACCTGTATCAGTAATGCCAATGCGGTAGCTTCTCAGCTGGCTGGCGCACAACACATCTTAAACTGTGAAGAACACCAAGGGAAAGTAGATTGTAAAAGATCCAGCGGGGATTACACTGATGGCGCCGCAGTGTTGGGAGCCGGTTAGTGTTGTTCTTCACCGTTACTGCACAGAGTGCTAAATCATTGACAAACAATGCGCATTGTGTAGCAGCTGTCCTTGTGTAGTGACCCTGATCCCTGAAGCGCTAAAGATAACCGCTCCTTTCCAGCGTCCACTCCCCTCCTCAGATAAGAAATCGCACAGCCAGATGCCACTGACCAACAAGAGATCTGGGCACCTAGATGCAAATAAAGTCTCTCTCTCTCTCTCTCTCTCTCTCTCTCTCTCTCCCTCCCTCTCCCTCTATGTGTGTGTGTGTGTGTGTGTATGATGTGTCTTTTTCTTTCTCCTCCTGTTTCATAATTCGGAACATTCGGGAAATAAACCACACAAGTAATACAGACAAAGCACTTACACAGACATTTGTCGAGGAAAATGGCCAAAGACAGAGGAGTGAGGAAGACAGTGAGCGAGAGCGAGAGAGAGAGATACGGAGGCAAAATGGTTTAGTAACCTGCTGAGAATGCAGGAGCTTGCATTCATTTTTTTTTTCATGGCACAAAATTGCAATGCCTCAGTGTTCCAGTTGAGCAGTGTCAGTCGGATGGCAGAGAAATGTAATAGCCAGGAGCGAGTGGCATGGAGGAGGGGTGAGGGTGCGGAGGGGGGGGGCCGGGGGGGTTGGAATATTGAATATAAATGATTTTGTGAAACGTTTCTTTGAATGAATGACACAGGCCATGATGAACTACTGGCTGTGGTCACGATGTTTCCTGGCTGCCTGACTGACTGACTGGCTGGTAGGCACAGGCACACCGGCTCCCAGGGATCTGAGAGACCGTGTTTGCACCTCCTGAAGATGTGTAAAGAACACACCGTGCAGGTACACAGCTGTGAAAGGGCAAGGTGATCTCTGGGCGACGTGCCCAACCTTTTGTAGGGGCTGGCAAAACACTCGTCACCCGGAGGACGACCAGCTCAAAAAGTTGCAGCCGTGGATTTTTGACAGTGACAGACTCTGGAGGTCGAAATAAACAGCCACGATTAACCACACGAGGCGCGTGAGAGACCTTAGACGGTGTTCTAGGTGTACTCAAGTGAGATGGGCTGACTCGGGTAGTCGGGTATCTTTAGCTTTTTCAGCTTCTACTTCAGCTCACTCCAGAGACGCCCCCAAGGTTGGACTTTCCCTTGACAAGCCATTCATCATAACATAACTCACTTAAAAGGTTCAAAACTATGAAGTACACTTTATGTGTCCACAAAAGCGATCCACAGACAAATCCAACATTTGATGAAACCAACATTTCATCAATGGTGCCGTCATTGGATACAGAAGTACAGTTTACCAACAGTTCATTCACCATACCATTCATTTTTTTATTGTCTTGACCATCACATCCCCACAAAGAATAATCTTTGAAACAAAAACGAGGGAAAGAATTCAACTGAGTGGAATCCAGTTCTTATTCTCCATGTAGATGAGTCAAACTCCCTTTTCAAGTTGAGACAAACTGCATGAAAATTGAACAACTTGGCAGTGTCACAATTTGAGCTGATTTGATAAAGATCCCAATAGACTTGGATGAAAAGCCTTGAGTCTTTACCAGTAATGCTCACGATAATGGATGACGAAAAGTGGGCTGATGAAGGAAACTGGAACTTGAGATCGATAATGATAAAAGGATATAGTAATTGGATAGAGGGCACAAATCATTCACTTTCCTTCTATCTCAATAAACGTCAAAATATCTCACTTTGATTTGACAATCCACTGCCGACAGATGTCTGCGTCTCTTGGAAAACAATGAAAAATATAGTTCTTGGCTCTGTCATTGATAAGAACTACAGTAAGCAGCAGTACAGCAGTAAGCCGTTACTCACTTCACTCACAGTAACATTCCAAACTTTCTCCCACCTTAGCCCACCCAATGGCAACCATGTGACACAAGCATATAGCCCCTAACTCACTACACAGTGCCCTCTATAATGAATAACCGCCATTTAGTTATTCATTATAGTGCACTATGCAGTGGAGTTGCTGTCCCAAATGATGGTGGACAACACAAGACACACCACACCACACCAACCTACCCCTGCCCTTCACTGCGGAGTCTGGTGTGAAATCGGAGTGTGTCTCGCCTGTCGCTTACAATCACCTCCTAATTGCTCCACAATAACACCCAAGCCTGGACTGAATCGCCATTAGCACCGATAGCAGGTCACCCACACTTTCCTATTAATGACGCCTCACAGTTTATTAAAATGAAATGGTGAAGCAAAAATGGAGAGAAAGTGAGGGAGAATGAAATGTGAGGATTATGGATGAGACAATGTTTATTTTACCCCCCTGTAAAATATGATTTTAACACAGTGTCCTAGAGGTTCCACTGGGCCCTGCTGTGGCTATACAGGAATCCTTAATGAGCCTTTACTGGAAGACCATTCATTATTCCGTGCTGCTGACTGTTCTAATCTCCATTGCATTTTTGTTTAGCTTTGTTTTTATTCTTCATTGCCAAGGAGCCACTGGCAGGGATATATGTACTGCATTTTAATTTGTTGTGGAGGCAGGGAGGCGATCCATCTCGCTTTCAATCCAGGCTGGGGTCTAATTGAAGCCTGGGCTAAACCGGTCTGCGCTAGGCTCGGCTGGGCTGTTGTCTGCGTGAGATAATGTATGAGGTCCGTTCCCTTCTAACGTTACTGTTATAAATTAATCAGCCGGCTTGTCACTTCATCATGTTCGAGCCAAGGTTGTGTGCTCAACATTTAAATCTTTATCAAGAGAAACACCCAGGCAAGCATATGATGATACATAGCGGTGTCAGGCGGGTGCTATCCTTAGCTGCCCTGTGTGTCGGGTGCAAGTAGTGCACTGCTTGTTAGGGACAGGGCAGCACACACACACACACACACACACACACACACACACACACACACACACACACGAGACGTGAGCGCATGGACATGGATATTAACTTGTGCTATATATCTCTCACCCTATTTCATCCCTCTCGCTCTCTTATCTTCTCTCGGCTGCCGATATGCCCCCATTTCAGGAGTCATCCAAGCTGACAAATGGCCGTATTCTTCACCTTTCCCAAACGCGGAGGGAGATGAGAGATACCCTGAGG
This sequence comes from Sardina pilchardus, assembly GCF_963854185.1. Taxonomy (NCBI): domain Eukaryota; kingdom Metazoa; phylum Chordata; class Actinopteri; order Clupeiformes; family Clupeidae; genus Sardina; species Sardina pilchardus. The sequence continues at coordinate 14,657,795 of NC_084996.1, read as the reverse complement.
AGAAAAGAAGGGGAGATCCTAAACGCTGTGCCTGAATTTATGACTCGTGTGGACACTTCTGGTGTGTGCACGTGTCCAGTACGTACGCGCACGACACGTCTGTGTGCAGTGACCCACACCTACCCTTGCACCCACGAAAGGTGTCCCTGAGAGCCGTAATTCGTACTGTAAGTCACGCTGTAGGGAGGGTCTTGGGAGACGACGGCTAGCATTTCTCTAACACTGTTATCACCCGGCTCTAACAATATTATCAGCTTTCCTAAACACGCTCACCCGCCGACAGGGGGGAAGTCGCCATAGAGATGTGAAGATGTGTGATGTCTGCGTCTAGCCCCACCCCACCCCACCCACCCACCCTCCACCAGCCCCAAAATCGATGGCGGATCAATGCTGTCAGCTTCACTGTGTCTTTGTGTGTGAGCAGCATCTGTCCCTGGCTGAGAGGCTGAGAGAGACGTATCAGGCCACTCAGGCCACTCAGGCTCAAAGCAAAGCTATTTCTCCGACAGCTCTCTCTGTTTGCACGATTCAGAGGGTGGTGGCTTGGTCACGCTCTCTGTTTGTCTTTCTTGGGTTTGTCTTTTTGCTTCTGATTCATTGAATAGAATGTCACACAGCGTATTATGAAGATTTCTTTTTTTGTCGGATACATTTCAGTTTAGGAAAATGAGAGCCGATTTTTAGTGAAGATACAGGGAAAAAAATGTGAAAGGGGGGTAGGGAAACACCTTGACACGGCAGAGAACGGCAGGCAGGAGTTTTCTTTTCTTTTTCTTTTTTTTGGTCTGTATTTTGTCACTGATGGCTGTTAACCTCTACCAAGCCACTGGGGGAAGGCTCTCCGTGAAGCAAAGAGAAACAGAGAGAGAGAGGGGGAGAGAGAGAGACAGAGAGAGAGAGAGAGAGAGAGAGATGAAGGGATGAAAAACTGGGCCAGGGTATTCCTGAGGAAGGAGAAGTGCGCACTTGGTTGCAGCAAGCAGGGCTAAATTTGGGGAGGGGTGTTAATTTTGGCCTCTTCCCCTGTCTGCTGGACCGGCTTGATTAATGTGGCTCCTCGTCACTGGTAGCTGGCAGAACCAGGACAGACACATTCAGTTCAGCCGCCATATTCTTCCTCATCTCTCCTCCCACCCAACAAACCACCCCGCCCCACCCCCTCTACACACACACACACACTCACACACACACACACACACACACACACACTCTCACACACACACACACACACACACACACACACACACACACACACACACACACACACACACACACACACACACATTCACTCACAACACTTCCTCTCTATTGGTCCCCCTCTCTTGGTTTTCTGGAATGTTCCTGCTATATGACATCTTAAAGCAGCGAGTACACCGAGGATGCTTCTGTAACCTGTGCTATCATGCCAGGGACCCATTTGCCGTCCACTGCAATTAGCCTGTGACACACGTGTTGTACGAATGCTGCGAGGGCTTTCTGTGAGAGTGTCTGCAAACACACGATCACGGGGGTTAATTAGACCGTCGGCACAACTCATAAAACATAATTATCACGGCTCTGTGTTGTCCACATGCCGTAAAGCACAACGATGAGGTCAGAGCCAGCACCTCCTCCACCACCAGCACCACCAGCTCCTCCAGCACCTCCTCCACCACCCTGCTATCTCTCCCCTCTCCACCCCTCCGACAGCCTGCCAGTGTTGAACGGTGGCCGAGCTGAAGTCCTCACACTCCCATGGCCAAAAGGGGAGCGAGCACTCAAGGCTTAAGTGTATTTATAAACACAAATCGGTTGGTTCCACTCTAGCTCTGTGTGAACAGTAAATTCATTTCTGACATTACATGGTGTGAATCTAAATCTAAGCACTCTTCCACGGAATTGTCTTGGGAGGGCCTGTGTTGAATGCAACAAGAGGCAAGATTCTTTATGAAGATGTTTTTATAAAAGAATGAAAGAAAGAGAGAGGACTTCTAAGAATACGCTGTGCTCCACCTCCTCTGCTACCTCTTCCCTTACAGCATTAATTCAGGCTTTTTTTTAGGGGGTTGAGATCCTAAGACACTGAGCCACTTTACATTTTAATTTGAGCATTCAAACAACTCAAGTTCTCTTCCCAAGCGCTCTTTATTTATTCTCTAAATAAATCCCCCCTTATACAATTAATCGCCACGTGCCACACGCCCACAGCTATAGCAACACTGGGTAAGAGGTAACTGCTTTCATGGAGCTCTGGCTTCCTCCATGTTTCTCTATGTGTGCCATTACATGCCAGCCCATTCATTCATAACCAGGCAGTCTCCCCTGAGCGCCACGCAGCCTTTGTGCCAGACTCCCTGTCGAGGCCAGTCTGTCAGCTCGGTCTGGGAGGGGGGCGACTGGGCGAGGGACCACGGCGCGGCACGGCACGGCACGCTGCCTCTCTTCCCCCAGTGTGGATGAATATTTAAACACAGAGTGTGGGAAAGCAAGAGGGAAGACATGAGAGACGACGCCTGGTGCTGCTGACAACTGTGTTTGGAGTTGGCTGGCTGGCTGGCTGGCTGGCTGGCTGGCTGGATGGCTGGTTGGTTCTCCGCGTGAGCCATGGGAAGCCCAGACTAAACAAGGTAGATTTTAGATTCTCTGCTGTGTGTGCTGTGTGTGTGTGTGTGTGTGTGTGTGTGTGTGTGTGTGTGTGTGTGTGTGTGTGTGTTTGTTTGTTTGAGTGTGTGTGTGTGTCTGTTTATTTGAGTGCACACTTGTGTGCGGGTGTGTTCACAAAGCAACACAAACACACACACACACACACACACACACAAAGAGAATCAAACAAATGGAGGAATCCAACAAACACATGTCCAGAGAAAGAAAACAAGTGTCGTTCTGCCTCTGGCTCTGCCATTGTCTATTTAGCCAAGACATTAAACAACTGAAAGACGATGGGGACTAAACAAATGAAACCCGGAGCAGCAATGCCACTGAGATATGCCTTTTAATTAGCCTGCTGCTGAGCAGAGAGGGCCCTGCTCCACACCCAAGGTCCTCCGTTAAGTGTGCGCTGATGAAATGAGAACATTTAAACCGTCATTAACAGCAACTAACAGCAACCACAAACCTACAATAGCATCTTTAAGGGCTGAACGCCCAGTGGGTTCAAATGGAGGAGCTGGCCAGTCACTATCTTGTCGCAAACTCTTCCTTGCCAGGCCATTACTTTGCCATGCTGCTGTAATCCCAGCATCCTTGTTTACAAAGGTCTCAGCACGACATTAATCTCTTTTTTTTCTGTTAAGATGTGTGTTTAATGCTTTTGTCATAAATATTCAGCAGGTTGCCGAGATGCCGCTTTTGCTCAGGTGAGCTGTTATGAGGCGTAGGCCTACACAAATCCCGCAGGGGATCCCGCCGTTATTAAGTCAATAACTTTAGCGGTAATTGAAGCGAGTGAGGGGCTGCTGCTGCTTTTGCACCTGTAGGGGCTGTGGCAGGTTAGACGTCGGCCCCCATCATTCCATTTCCCCGACTGTGGCTCAAATTAAGCGCTTGCATCCTGTAGCAGCCATTCACAGGCTAAAGTAGCCTGTGGAAATGAAATTATGAGGATTAATGCGCGCTAGCTAGCTGGTGCACCTCTGCTCTGTGGGTCACTACCACTCCGCTGTGAAGATGAAACGGGGAAACGTGGCCGGGAGTGCCAGGTGACAGGCGGGAGTCTGCCCCCCGGGTATAGTTCATTTGCAGCGCTGACTGGAAAATGAGGAAGCGGGAAAAGAGTTAGCTGTCAGCATTTAGCGGCTACTCAAGTGGCTCTTCTTAGCCCTACCTGCTAGAACTACTAAAGTTGTCACTCTGGCTGACACTCTGTAATGTCCCCTGTTCCACCACATTTGCATTAGCAAGTATTTCACAAACAGGTCATTCAGAATCTGTACCATACCGGCTGGATTCAAAAACCTGCTTTATATCAAGCATAGGCCACCCCACCAGCTCTGATTGTAGCTTTCAGCTGATGTTAAAACAGGCTAAATCAATATTGCTTTAGAAAACACGCTTGATTACATTGTTGCAATCTATTCATATTCCAATCAGGGATTTCTTACCCAATGTAAATGCCATGCTTGTTTGATATAAATTCCACGGCAGAGAGCCAGCATCTCATTTATCTGACAACACGAGAGAGCTGCTGGAAATGGAGCAGATGGGTCCGTGGGGAGGACGAGGAGTGGCAACAGCCACGGGGCATACAGCAGGAACCACAGAGCCCAGGGACGCACACGCAGCAACCTGCAACCAAAACACATGGCCAGAAGGATGTTTGTTTGTTGTTAAACGTTCTGCTGTGAACAACAATAAAAAATATAGCCGCAAGCGGCGATGGCGGGCCCGAGCACCTGCGGTGCGGAGACCTGTGACATTTCGGAATCTAACAAAGCAATATGAGGCGTGTTGGTGGGCATGTGCATGAGCAACACACATGGCCACCAAATTTGGTCAATTTTCTTGAATGTATGTGTCAACCACAACAGACAACGCGCTAGGTGGCGCTATAGAGTCCCTAAGCCACACCCTAGGCCAGAGCTGTTCTTCACTAGCGGTAGTAATAACACACAAGCTCGTGAAATTTGATTCATTTTTGTGAATGTAAATGTCAACCCAAAACGGGTAACACGCTAAGTGGCGCTATAGAGTCCCTAAGCCACACCCTCAGCCAGAGCTTTGTCTCTGAATAGCGATGGCAATAACACATGTGCCTACCAAATTTGGTTCATTTTCGTGAATGTATGTTTTAACCACAACAGACAACGCACTAGGTGGCGCTATAGAGTCCCTAAGCCACAACCTAGGCCAAAGCTCTGTCTCTGACTAGCGATAGCAATAACACATAAGTCCACCAAATTTTGTTCATTTTCTTGAATGTTTAAGTCAACCACAACAGATAACGTGCTTCTAGGTGGCGCTATAGAGTCCCTAAGCCACACCCTAGGCCAGAGCTCTGTCTCTGACTAGTGATAGCAATAACACATAAGTCCACCAAATTTGGTTCATTTTCGTGAATGTTTGTTTCAACCACAACAGATAATGTGCTACTAGGTGGCGCTATGGAGTCCCTAAGCCACACCCGAGGCCAGAGCTCTGTCTTTATCTAGCGGCAGCAATAACACTCAAGCCCACCAAATGTGGTTCATTTTTGTGAATGTTTGTGTCAACCACAACAAACAATGCTCTAGGTGGCGCTATAGAGTCCCTAAGTCAGACCTTTGGCCAGAGCTCTGTCTCTGACTAGCAATAGGAATAACACACAAGCCCATCAAATTTGGTTAATTTTCGTGAATGTACGTGTCAACCATAACAGGCAATGTGCTAGGTGGCGCTATAGAGTCCCTAAGCCACAACCGAGGCCAGAGCTCTGTTTTTATCTAGCGGCAGCAATAACACACAAGCCCACCAAATTTGGTTCATTTTTGTGAATGTTTGTGTCAACCACAACAAACAATGCTCTAGGTGGCGCTATAGGGTCCCTAAGCCACACCTTGGGCCAGAGTTTGTCTCTGACTAGCAATAGGGATAACACACAAGCCCATCAAATCTGGTTAATTTTCGTGAATGTATGTGTCAACCACAACAGGCAATGCACTAGGTGGCGCTATAGAGTCCTTTAGCCACACCCTAGGCCAGAGCTCTGTCTCTGACTAGAGATAGCAATAACACACAAGCCCACCAAATTTGGTTCATTTTTGTGAATGTATGTGTCAACCACAACAGACAACCCGACAGAGCGTTCTTAAGCCTTCTTTAATCATTGTCTAATATTAAGGAAAGTTTAAGATCTATTAACCAAGGTGTTGTCACACACACACATGGCAAATAAGTTGCAGGATTGTGGTGCCTTCTCTCATCCTCAAGAGAGCCAGAGAGGCATGGGGGATGGGTGAGAGAGTGTGTGGGGGTCGGTATGCAAATAAGGGGGGGGGGGGCATGGGGCTAAGATAGAAAGAGAGAGAGGGAGGGAGGCAGAGGGGTCAAGGAGGAGGCCGTGTGTGTGCGTAACTCTCTGGAAAGCTTGCGCGTGTGTAATGTGTGTGCGGTTACATGTGGTTCTGTGTGTGTAACAGGACCAACATGAAGGCGCGGATGAGGAAAGATAGTAACACAGAGCCATCTTCATATGAAAACCTAAATAACTCACTTTCTGTTAATGTGGTTAAAGTCAAAATTGCAGCATAGGTTAATATGATTATTATTATTCATCAACTTGCTTCAAAATATTTTAGCTAAAACTGTGTCCACCACAATCATTAATGCGCTTTTAAAAAACACAAACAACACCAAATTCAAAACTTTGTATATGACTGTCACTACAAACACACTAACTAATACTCTATTAAATTTCATCCAAATTAGTCACTGTTTTCTGCCTATAACACCAACTTTTTGTTCCTTTTATAAGACACCTAGGTTCAAACCTTCGCCATTTCGATATAGTTTTGAAATTAAAAAATCTGTTCGCAATTTCTCTTGGGCAACCCCTCAAGATCATTTTACTGCTAAAATGACATGATTTCGACAAACCGTCTAGGAGAAGTGTTTCAAAATACATGATGTGCAAAAATCAGAAAATCTCACATAATTCAAATTCTTTTAATATTTACTATATAGTTCCAATGTAAAAGTTGTTCGGATTAATACAACACACATGCCCACTAAATTTGGTTCATTTTCGTGCATGTATGTGTCAAACACAACAGAAATCGCTCTAGGTGGCGCTATAGAGTCCCTGAGCCACACCCGTGGCCAGAGCTCTGTCTCTGAGTAGCGACGGTAATTCCACATGTAGCTACCAAATTACAAGAGTTTTGGAGCATGCCAAGTTGGTGAAAAAGGGCCGCACGGGCTAAGAGGAAAAGAGAATAATAAGAATAAATATAGCCGCAAGCGGCGATGGCGGGCCCGAGCACCTGCGGTGCGGAGACCTGTGACATTTCGGAATCTAACAAAGCAACATGTGCGGGTTGGTGGGCATGTACATGAGCAACACACATGCCCACCAAATTTGGTCAATTTTCCTGAATGTATGTGTCAACCACAGCAGACAACACGCTAGGTGGCGCTATAGAGTCCCTAAGCCACACCCTAGGCCAGAGCTCTATCTCTGACTATCGATAGCAATAACGCACAAGCCCACCAAATTTGGTTCATTTTCGTGAATGTGTGTGTCAACCACAACAGACAACGCGCTAGGTGGCGCTATAGAGTCCCTAAGCCACACCCTAGGCCAGATCGTGTCTCTGAATAGCTATAGCAATAACACATATGCTAACCAAATTTGGTTCATTTTCGTGAATGTATGTGTCAATCACAACAGACAATGCACTAGGTGGCGCTATAGAGTCCCTAAGCCACAACCGAGGCCAGAGCTCTGTCTCTGAATAACTATAGCAATAACACACATGCCCACCAAATTTGGTTCATTTGGGTGAATGTACGTGTCAACCACAACAGACAATGCGCTAGGTGGCACTATAGAGTCCCTAAGCCACACCTAAGGCCAGAGCTCTATCTCTGACTATCGATAGCAATAACGCACAAGCCCACCAAATTTGGTTCATTTTCGTGAATGTGTGTGTCAACAACAACAGACAATGCGCTAGGTGGCGCTATACAGTCCCTAAGACACCCTTGGCCAGAGCGCTGTCTCTGAATAGCTATAGCAATAACACATATGACAACCAAATTTGGTTCATTTTCGTGAATGTATGTGTCAACCACAACAGACAATGCACTAGGTGGCGCTATAGAGTCTCTAAGCCACACCCGAGGCCAGAGCTCTGTCTCTGAATAACTTTAGCAATAACACACATGCCCACCAAATTTGGTTCATTTTGGTGAATGTTTGTGTCAACCACAAGAGACAACATACTAGGTGGCGCTATAGAGTCCTTACGCTACACCCTATGCCAAAGCTCTGTCTCTGACTAGCCATAGCAATAACACACAAGTCCACCAAATTTGGTTCATTTTCGTGAATGTTTGTGTCAACCACAAGAGACAACACACTAGGTGGCGCTATAGAGTCCTTACGCTACACCCTATGCCAGAGCTCTGTCTCTGACTAGCCATAGCAATAACACACAAGTCCACCAAATTTGGTTCATTTTCGTGAATGTTTGTGTCAACCACAACAGACAAAGCACTAGGTGGCGCTATAGAGTCCCTAAGCCACACCCAAGGCCAGAGCTCTGTCTCTGACTACCGATAGCAATAACACACAAGCCCACCAAATTTGGTTAATTTTCGTGAATGTTTGTGTCAACCACAACAGACAACGCAGTAGGTGGCGCTATAGAGTCCCTACGCCACACCCTATGCCAAAGCTCAGTCTCTGACTAGCCATAGCAATAACACACAAGTCCACCAAATTTGGTTCATTTCCGTGAATGTTTGTGTCAACCACAACAGATAACGTGCTGCTAGGTGGCGCTATAGAGTCCCAAAGCCACACCTTAGGCCAGAGGTCTGTCTCTGACTAGCAGAAGCAATTTCACGTGTAGCTGCCAAATTACATCCAATTTATAATCTTTTTTCTGCCTAAAACACCAACTTCCTGTTTCTTAATAAAACGCCATAATTCAAACCTTCGCCATTTCGATATACTTCACAAATTCAAAAATCTGTTCGCAATTCCTCTCGGGCAATCCCTCAAGATCATTTTAGTGCCTAAATGACATGATTTCGATAAACCGTCTAGGAGAAGTGTTTCAAAATACTTGACGTGCAAAAATCATAATCATAATCATAACTCAAATTCTTCTAAGATTCACTATATTGTTTAAATGTAAAACTTGTTCAGATTTATACAACACATATGCCCACCAAATCTGGGCCATTTCCGTGAATGTATGTGTCAACCACAACAGACAACTATTCTAGGTGGCGCTATAGAGTCCCTGAGCCACACCCTAGGCTAGAGCTCTGTCTCTGAGTAGCCACGGTAACTCCACATGTAGCTGCCAAATTACAAGAGTTTTGGAGCATGCCAAGTTGGTGAAAAAGGGCCGCACGGGATAAGACGAAGAGAGAATAATAAGAAATATAGCCGCAAGCGGCGATGGCGGGCCCGAGCACCTGCGGTGCGGAGACCTGTGAGATTTTGGAATCTAACAAAGCAACATGTGCGTGTTGGTGGGCATGTGCATGAGCAACACACATGCCCACCAAATTTGGTCAATTTTCCCGAATGTATGTGTCAGCCACAACAGACAATATGCTAGGTAGCGCTATAGAGTCCCTAAGCCACACCCTAGGCCAGAGCTCTATCTCTGACTATCGATAGCAATAACGCTAGACAGACACAGACAGAGGGGGTAGAGACAAATGGATCAATAGAATAGAATATACACTTTTTTGATCCCGTGAGGGAAATTTATTTCTCTGCATGTAACCCAATTTAACCAAATTAGTGAACACACACAGCACACAGTGAACACACAGTGAGGTGAATCACACACTGACCCAGAGCAGTGAGCTGCCTGCCCAACCAGCGGTGCTGGGGGAGCAGTGAGGGGTTAGGTGCCTTGCTCAAGGGCACTTTAGTGGTGGACTGGTTGGGGATTGAACCGGCAACCTTCCGGTTACAAGCCCCAAGCCCTAACCAGTAGGCCACGGCTGCCCAGAGGGAAGGAGGGAGGGAGGAAAGAGGGAGGGAGGGAGGGAGGGGGTGTGTGTGTGTGTGTGTGTGTGTGTGTGTGTGTGTGTGTGTGTGTGTGTGTGTGTGTGTGTGTGTGTGTGTGTGTGTGTGTGTGTGTGTGTGTGTGTGTGTGTGTGTGTGTGTGCGTGCGTGAGAGAGAGAGAGAATGACGGGGGAGGGGTGAGAGAGTGTCTGTGAGTCTGTGTAGAGAATTAGCAGGGGACGAGAGAGACATGCAGCTGAGAGAGAGAGCACCTACTCCTGCTCAGCTAAATGGATGGAGTATAAGACACATGCAAACACAAATAAACCTAAATACTCACTTACTGTGAACATGGCTAAAGTCAAAATTTCAAAATTGCAGCATAGGTTGATATGATTATAATTATTCGTCAACTCGCTTCAAAATATTTTAGCTAAAACTGTGTCCACCACAATCATTAATGCACTTTTAAAAAACACAAACAACACCAAATTCAAAACTTTGCATATGACTGTCACTACAAACACACTAACTAATACTCCATCAAATTTCATCCAAATTAGTCACTGTTTTCTACCTATAACACCAACTTTCTGTTTCTTTTACAAGACACCTAGATTCAAACCTTCGCCATTTCAATATACTTTTGTATACTTTTTAATATACCATACTCAGAGCAGTGAGCTGCCTGCCCAACCAGCGGCGCTCAGGGAGCAGTCAGGGGTTAGGTGCCTTGCTCAAGGGCACTTCAGCTGTGGACTGGTCAGGGATCGAACCGGCAATCCTCCAGCTACAAGCCCCAAGCCCTAACCAGTAGGCCACGGTTGCCCAAAGTGTGTGTGTGTGTGTGTGTGTGTGTGTGTGTGTGTGTGTGTGTGTGTGTGTGTGTGTGTGTGTGTGTGTGTGTGTGTGTGTGTGTGTGTGTGTGTGTGTGTGTGTGTGTGTGTGTGTGTGTGTGTGTGTGTGTGTGTGTGTGTGTCTCTGTCTCTGTCTCTGTCTCTGTCTCTGTCTGTCTCTGTCTCTAGAAAGCCGCGCGTGTGTCAATGTGTGTGTGTTAGTTGGGGAGGACCCGAGAAGGGGGGTGACAGAGTGCGTGCGTGTGTCTGTTAGTTGCAACAGAGAGAGAGGCAGAGAAGGACAGAGAGGAGGGGCTGTGTGATTGGGCAAATATGAAATTAAAAATAACTCACTTTCTGTTAACATGGTTAAAATCAAAATTGCAGCATAGCTTGATATGATTATAATCATTCATCAACTCGCTTCAAAATATTTTAGCTAAAACTGTATCCACCACAATCATTAATGCACTTTTAAAAATCACAAACAACACCAAATTCAAAACTTTGCATATGACTGTCACTACAAACACACTAACTAATACTCCATCAAATTTCATCCAAATTAGTCACTGTTTTCTGCCTATAACACCAACTTTTTGTTTCTTTTATAAGACACCTAGATTCAAACCTTCGCCATTTCAATATACTTTTGAAATTCAAAAATCTGGTCGCAATTTCTCTTGGGCAACCCCTTAAGATCATTTTACTGCTGAAAGGACATGATTTCGATAAACCGTCTAGGAGAAGTGTTTCAAAATACATGATGTGCAAAATTCATAATCATAACCATAACTCAAATTCTTCGAATATTTACTATAGAGTGTAAATGTAAAAATTGTTCAGATTACTGCAACACACATACCCACCAAATCTGGGCCATTTTCGTGTATGCATGTGTCAACCACAACAGACAGCGTGATAGGTGGCGCTATAGAGTCCCTGAGCCACGCCCTAGACCAAAACTCTGTGTCTGAGTTTCGATTGCAATTCTACAAATGGCTGCCAAATTACAAGAGTTTTAGAGCATGCCAAGTTGGTGAAAAAAAAAAAACAGGTAAGGAGGAAAAAACTATAATAATAATCTGAGCGAAAACAATAGGGCCTTGCACCTACGGTGCAGCCACTTTCAGTGGCCGCACCTCGGTGCTCGGGCCCTAAATATAGCCGCAAGCGGCGATGGCGGGCCCGAGCACCTGCGGTGCGGAGACCTGTGACATTTCGGAATCTAATAAAGCACCATGTGCATGTTGATGGGCATGTGCTTGAGCAACACACATGCCCACCAAATTTGGTCAATTTTCCTGAATGTATGTGTCAACCACAACAGACAACGCACTAGGTGGCGCTACAGAGTCCCTAAGGCCACACACCCTAGGCCAGAACTCTAAATCTGACTATCGATAGCAATAACGCACAAGCCCACCAAATTTGGTTCATTTTAGTGAATGTGTGTGTCAACCACAACAGACAAAGCGCTAGGTGGCGCTTTAGAGTCCTTAAGCCACACCCTAGGCCAGAGCCCTGTCTCTGACTAGCCAAAGCAATAACACACAAGTCCACCAAATTTGGTTCATTTTCGTGAATGTTTGTGTCAACCACAACAGATAACATGCTGCTAGGTGGCGCTGTAGAGTCCCGAAGCCACACCCTTGGCCAGAGCTCTGTCTCTGACTAGCCATAGCAATAACACACATGCCCACCAAATTTGGTCAATTTTCCTGAATGTTTGTGTCAACCACAACAGACAACACACTAGGTGGCGCTATAGAGTCCCTAAGCCACACCCTAGGCCAGAACTCTAAATCTGACTATGGATAGCAATAACGCACAAGCCCACCAAATTTGGTTCATTTTCGTGAATGTGTGTGTCAACCACAACAGACAATGCGCTAGGTGGCGCTATAGAGTCCTTAAGCCACACCCTAGGCCAGAGCCCTGTCTCTGACTAGCCAAAGCAATAACACACAAGTCCACCAAATTTGGTTCATTTTCGTGAATGTTGGTGTCAACAACAACAGATAACATGCTGCTAGGTGGCGCTGTAGAGTCCCGAAACCACACCCTTGGCCAGAGCTCTGTCTCTGACTAGCCATAGCAATAACACACAAGTCCACCAAATTTGGTTCATTTTCGTTAATGTATGTGTCAACCACAACAGACAATGCACTGCTAGGTGGCGCTATAGAGTCCCTAAGCCACACCTTAGGCCAGCGCTCTGTCTCTGAGTAGCAGTAGCAATTCCACATGTAGCTGCCAAATTACATCCAAATTAGTCACTGTTTTCTGCCTATAACACCAACTTCCTGTTTCTTTAATAATACGCCATAATTCAAACCTTCGCCATTTCAATATACTTTTGAAATTCAAAAATCTGGTCGCAATTTCTCTTGGGCAACCCCTCAAGATCATTTTACTGCTGAAATGACATGATTTCGATAAACCGTCTAGGAGAAGTGTTTCAAAATACATGACGTGCAAAAATCATAATCATAATCATAACTCAAATTCTTCTAAGATTCACTGTGTAGTTTCAATGTAAAAGTTGTTCAGATTAATACAACACATATGCCCACCAAATTTGGTTCATTTTCGTGCATTTATATGTCAACCACAAAAGACACCGTGCTAGGTGGCGCTATAGAGTCCCTGAGCCACACCCTTGGCCAGAGCTCTGTCTCTGAGTAGCGTTACCAATTCCACATCTAACTGCTAAATTTCAAGAGTTTTAGAGCATGCCAAGTTGGTGAAAAAAGGCCAAACATGACCTGTAAGAGGAATCCACAGACATAATAATAATAAATATAGCCGCAAGCGGCGATGGCGGGCCCGAGCACCTGCGGTGCGGACCTGTGACATTTCAGAATCTAACAAAGCAACATGTGTGGGTTGGTGGGCATGTGCATGAGCAACACACATGGCCATTAAATTTGGTTATTTTTTGTGAATGTATATTTTAATCACATCAGACAACACGCTACGTGGCGCTATAGAGTCCCTAAGCCACACCGTATGCCAGAGCTCTGTCTCTGACTAACGATAGCAATGACGCACAAGCCCACCAAATTTGGTTCATTTTCGTGAATGTATGTGTCAACCTCAACAAACTATGCACTAGATGGCGCTATACATTCCCTAAGCTACACCCTAGACCAGAGCTCTGTCTCTGACTAGCGATAGCAATAACACAGAAGCCGACCAAATTTGGTTCATTTTCATCAATGTATGTGTCAACCACAACAGACAATGTGCTAGGTGGCGCTATAGAGTCCCTAAGACACCCTTGGCCAGTGCGCTGTCTCTGAATAGCTATAGCAATAACACATATGCCAACCAAATTTGGTTCATTTTCGTGAATGTATGTGTCAACCACAACAGACAATGCACTAGGTGGCGCTATAGAGTCCCTAAGCCACACCCGAGGCCAGAGCTCTGTCTCTGAATAACTTTAGCAATAACACACATGCCCACCAAATTTGGTTCATTTTGGTGAATGTACGTGTCAACCACAACAGACAATGCATTAGGTGGCGCTCTAGAGTCCCTAAGCCACACTGTAGGCCAGAGCTCTCTCTCTGACTACCGATAGCAATAACACACAAGCCCACCAAATTTGGTTAATTTTCGTGAATGTTTGTGTCAACCACAACAGACAACACACTAGGTGGCGCTTTAGAGTCCCTATGCCATACCCTATGCCAAAGCTCTGTCTCTGACTAGCCATAGCAATAACACACAAGTCCACCAAATTTGGTTCATTTTCGTGAATGTTTGTGTCAACCACAACAGATAACGTGCTGCTAGGTGGCGCTATAGAGTCCTAAAGCCACACCTTAGGCCAGAGCTCTGTCTCTGACTAGCAGAAGCAATTCCACATGTAGCTGCCAAATTACATCCAATTCATAACCTTTTTTTTGCCTATAACACCAACTTCCTGTTTCTTAATAAAACGCCATAATTCAAACCTTCGCCATTTTGATATACTTTTGAAATTCAAAAATCTGGTCGCAATTTCTCTCGGGCAACCCCTCAAGATCATTTTAGTGCTTATATGACATGATTTCGATAAACCGTCTAGGAGAAGTGTTTCAAAATACGTGATGTGCAAAAATCATAATCATAATCATAACTCAAATTCTTTTAAGATTCACTATATAGTTTAAATGTAAAACTTGTTCAGATTCATACAACACACATGTCCACCAAATTTGGTTCATTTCCGTGAATGTATGTGTCAACCACAACAGACAGCGCGCTAGGTGGCGCTATAGAGTCCCTGAGCCACACCCTAGGCCAGAGGTCTGTCTCTCAGTAGAGGCATCAATTCCACAGGTGGCTGCAAAATTTCAAGAGTTTTAGAGCATGCCAAGTTGGTGAAAAAGGGCAAAACATGTCCGGTAAGAGGAAAATACTATAATAAGAATAATAATAATAATAATCTGAGCAAAAACAATAGGGCCTTGCACCTACGGTGCAGCCACTTTCAGTGGCCGCACCTCGGTGCTCGGGCCCTAAATATAGCCGCAAGCGGCGATGGCGGGCCCGAGCACCTGCGGTGCGGACCTGTGACATTTCAGAATCTAACAAAGCAACATGTGTGGGTTGGTGGGCATGTGCATGAGCAACACACATGGCCATTAAATTTGGTTATTTTTTGTGAATGTATATTTCAATCACATCAGACAACACGCTACGTGGCGCTATAGAGTCCCTAAGCCACACCGTATGCCAGAGCTCTGTCTCTGACTAACGATTGCAATGACGCACAAGCCCACCAAATTTGGTTCATTTTCGTGAATGTATGTGTCAACCTCAACAAACTATGCACTAGATGGCGCTATACATTCCCTAAGCTACACCCTAGACCAGAGCTCTGTCTCTGACTAGCGATAGCAATATCACAGAAGCCCACCAAATTTGGTTCATTTTCATCAATGTATGTGTCACCCACAACAGACAATGTGCTAGGTGGCGCTATAGAGTCCCTAAGACACCCTTGGCCAGTGCGCTGTCTCTGAATAGCTATAGCAATAACACATATGCCAACCAAATTTGGTTCATTTTCGTGAATGTATGTGTCAACCACAACAGACAATGCACTAGGTGGCGCTATAGAGTCCCTAAGCCACACCCGAGGCCAGAGCTCTGTCTCTGAATAACTTTAGCAATAACACACATGCCCACCAAATTTGGTTCATTTTGGTGAATGTACGTGTCAACCACAACAGACAATGCATTAGGTGGCGCTCTAGAGTCCCTAAGCCACACTGTAGGCCAGAGCTCTCTCTCTGACTACCGATAGCAATAACACACAAGCCCACCAAATTTGGTTCATTTTCGTGAATGTTTGTGTCAACCACAACAGACAACGCACTAGGTGGCGCTTTAGAGTCCCTATGCCATACCCTATGCCAAAGCTCTGTCTCTGACTAGCCATAGCAATAACACACAAGTCCACCAAATTTGGTTCATTTTCGTGAATGTTTGTGTCAACCACAACAGATAACGTGCTGCTAGGTGGCGCTATAGAGTCCCAAAGCCACACCTTAGGCCAGAGCTCTGTCTCTGACTAGCAGAAGCAATTCCACATGTAGCTGCCAAATTACATCCAATTCATAACCTTTTTTTTGCCTATAACACCAACTTCCTGTTTCTTAATAAAACGCCATAATTCAAACCTTCGCCATTTTGATATACTTTTGAAATTCAAAAATCTGGTCGCAATTTCTCTCGGGCAACCCCTCAAGATCATTTTAGTGCTTATATGACATGATTTCGATAAACCGTCTAGGAGAAGTGTTTCAAAATACGTGATGTGCAAAAATCATAATCATAATCATAACTCAAATTCTTTTAAGATTCACTATATAGTTTAAATGTAAAACTTGTTCAGATTCATACAACACACATGTCCACCAAATTTGGTTCATTTCCGTGAATGTATGTGTCAACCACAACAGACAGCACGCTAGGTGGCGCTATAGAGTCCCTGAGCCACACCCTAGGCCAGAGGTCTGTCTCTCAGTAGAGGCATCAATTCCACAGGTGGCTGCAAAATTTCAAGAGTTTTAGAGCATGCCAAGTTGGTGAAAAAGGGCAAAACATGTCCGGTAAGAGGAAAATACTCTGTCTCTGACTAGCCATAGCAATAACACACAAGTCCACCAAATTTGGTTCATTTTCGTGAATGTTTGTGTCAACCACAACAGATAACGTGCTGCTAGGTGGCGCTATAGAGTCCCAAAGCCACACCTTAGGCCAGAGCTCTGTCTCTGACTAGCAGAAGCAATTCCACATGTAGCTGCCAAATTACATCCAATTCATAACCTTTTTTTTGCCTATAACACCAACTTCCTGTTTCTTAATAAAACGCCATAATTCAAACCTTCGCCATTTTGATATACTTTTGAAATTCAAAAATCTGGTCGCAATTTCTCTCGGGCAACCCCTCAAGATCATTTTAGTGCTTATATGACATGATTTCGATAAACCGTCTAGGAGAAGTGTTTCAAAATACGTGATGTGCAAAAATCATAATCATAATCATAACTCAAATTCTTTTAAGATTCACTATATAGTTTAAATGTAAAACTTGTTCAGATTCATACAACACACATGTCCACCAAATTTGGTTCATTTCCGTGAATGTATGTGTCAACCACAACAGACAGCACGCTAGGTGGCGCTATAGAGTCCCTGAGCCACACCCTAGGCCAGAGGTCTGTCTCTCAGTAGAGGCATCAATTCCACAGGTGGCTGCAAAATTTCAAGAGTTTTAGAGCATGCCAAGTTGGTGAAAAAGGGCAAAACATGTCCGGTAAGAGGAAAATACTATAATAAGAATAATAATAATAATAATCTGAGCAAAAACAATAGGGCCTTGCACCTACGGTGCGCGGACCTGTGACATTTCAGAATCTAACAAAGCAACATGTGTGGGTTGGTGGGCATGTGCATGAGCAACACACATGGCCATTAAATTTGGTTATTTTTTGTGAATGTATATTTCAATCACATCAGACAACACGCTACGTGGCGCTATAGAGTCCCTAAGCCACACCGTATGCCAGAGCTCTGTCTCTGACTAACGATTGCAATGACGCACAAGCCCACCAAATTTGGTTCATTTTCGTGAATGTATGTGTCAACCTCAACAAACTATGCACTAGATGGCGCTATACATTCCCTAAGCTACACCCTAGACCAGAGCTCTGTCTCTGACTAGCGATAGCAATATCACAGAAGCCCACCAAATTTGGTTCATTTTCATCAATGTATGTGTCACCCACAACAGACAATGTGCTAGGTGGCGCTATAGAGTCCCTAAGACACCCTTGGCCAGTGCGCTGTCTCTGAATAGCTATAGCAATAACACATATGCCAACCAAATTTGGTTCATTTTCGTGAATGTATGTGTCAACCACAACAGACAATGCACTAGGTGGCGCTATAGAGTCCCTAAGCCACACCCGAGGCCAGAGCTCTGTCTCTGAATAACTTTAGCAATAACACACATGCCCACCAAATTTGGTTCATTTTGGTGAATGTACGTGTCAACCACAACAGACAATGCATTAGGTGGCGCTCTAGAGTCCCTAAGCCACACTGTAGGCCAGAGCTCTCTCTCTGACTACCGATAGCAATAACACACAAGCCCACCAAATTTGGTTCATTTTCGTGAATGTTTGTGTCAACCACAACAGACAACGCACTAGGTGGCGCTTTAGAGTCCCTATGCCATACCCTATGCCAAAGCTCTGTCTCTGACTAGCCATAGCAATAACACACAAGTCCACCAAATTTGGTTCATTTTCGTGAATGTTTGTGTCAACCACAACAGATAACGTGCTGCTAGGTGGCGCTATAGAGTCCCAAAGCCACACCTTAGGCCAGAGCTCTGTCTCTGACTAGCAGAAGCAATTCCACATGTAGCTGCCAAATTACATCCAATTCATAACCTTTTTTTTGCCTATAACACCAACTTCCTGTTTCTTAATAAAACGCCATAATTCAAACCTTCGCCATTTTGATATACTTTTGAAATTCAAAAATCTGGTCGCAATTTCTCTCGGGCAACCCCTCAAGATCATTTTAGTGCTTATATGACATGATTTCGATAAACCGTCTAGGAGAAGTGTTTCAAAATACGTGATGTGCAAAAATCATAATCATAATCATAACTCAAATTCTTTTAAGATTCACTATATAGTTTAAATGTAAAACTTGTTCAGATTCATACAACACACATGTCCACCAAATTTGGTTCATTTCCGTGAATGTATGTGTCAACCACAACAGACAGCACGCTAGGTGGCGCTATAGAGTCCCTGAGCCACACCCTAGGCCAGAGGTCTGTCTCTCAGTAGAGGCATCAATTCCACAGGTGGCTGCAAAATTTCAAGAGTTTTAGAGCATGCCAAGTTGGTGAAAAAGGGCAAAACATGTCCGGTAAGAGGAAAATACTCTGTCTCTGACTAGCCATAGCAATAACACACAAGTCCACCAAATTTGGTTCATTTTCGTGAATGTTTGTGTCAACCACAACAGATAACGTGCTGCTAGGTGGCGCTATAGAGTCCCAAAGCCACACCTTAGGCCAGAGCTCTGTCTCTGACTAGCAGAAGCAATTCCACATGTAGCTGCCAAATTACATCCAATTCATAACCTTTTTTTTGCCTATAACACCAACTTCCTGTTTCTTAATAAAACGCCATAATTCAAACCTTCGCCATTTTGATATACTTTTGAAATTCAAAAATCTGGTCGCAATTTCTCTCGGGCAACCCCTCAAGATCATTTTAGTGCTTATATGACATGATTTCGATAAACCGTCTAGGAGAAGTGTTTCAAAATACGTGATGTGCAAAAATCATAATCATAATCATAACTCAAATTCTTTTAAGATTCACTATATAGTTTAAATGTAAAACTTGTTCAGATTCATACAACACACATGTCCACCAAATTTGGTTCATTTCCGTGAATGTATGTGTCAACCACAACAGACAGCACGCTAGGTGGCGCTATAGAGTCCCTGAGCCACACCCTAGGCCAGAGGTCTGTCTCTCAGTAGAGGCATCAATTCCACAGGTGGCTGCAAAATTTCAAGAGTTTTAGAGCATGCCAAGTTGGTGAAAAAGGGCAAAACATGTCCGGTAAGAGGAAAATACTATAATAAGAATAATAATAAATATAGCCGCAAGCGGCGATGGCGGGCCCGAGCACCTGCGGTGCGGAGACCTGTGACATTTCGGAATCTAACAAAGCAACATGTGCGTGTTGGTGGGCATGTGCATGAGTAACACACATGCCCACCAAATTTGGTCAATTTTCCTGAATACATGTGTCAGCCACAACAGACAATATGCTAGGTAGCGCTATAGAGTCCCTAAGCCACACCCTAGGCCAGAGCTCTATCTCTGACTATCGATAGCAATAACGCTAGACAGACACAGACAGAGGGGGTAGAGACAAATGGATCAATAGAATAGAATATACACTTTTTTGATCCCGTGAGGGAAATTTATTTCTCTGCATGTAACCCAATTTAACCAAATTAGTGAACACACACAGCACACAGTGAACACACAGTGAGGTGAATCACACACTGACCCAGAGCAGTGAGCTGCCTGCCCAACCAGCGGTGCTGGGGGAGCAGTGAGGGGTTAGGTGCCTTGCTCAAGGGCACTTTAGTGGTGAACTGGTTGGGGATTGAACCGGCAACCTTCCAGTTACAAGCCCCAAGCCCTAACCAGTAGGCCACGGCTGCCCAGAGGGAAGGAGGGAGGGAGGGCGGGAGGGTGTGTGTGTGTGTGTGTGTGTGTGTGTGTGTGTGTGTGTGTGTGTGTGTGTGTGTGTGTGTGTGTGTGTGTGTGTGTGTGTGTGTGTGTGTGTGTGTGTGTGTGTGTGTGTGTGTGTGTGTGTGTGTGTGTGTGTGTGTGTGTGTGTGTGTGTGTGTGTGTTAGTTAGGGAGGACCCGAGAAGGGGGGTGACAGAGTGCGTGCGTGTGTCTGTTATTTGCAACAGAGAGAGAGGCAGAGAAGGACAGAGAGGAGGGGCTGTGTGATTGGGCAAATATGAAATTAAAAATAACTCACTTTCTGTTAACATGGTTAAAATCAAAATTGCAGCATAGCTTGATATCATGATAATCATTCATCAACTCGCTTCAAAATATTTTAGCTAAAACTGTATCCACCACAATCATTAATGCGCTTTTAAAAATCACAAACAACACCAAATTCAAAACTTTGTATATGACTGTCACTACAAACACACTAACTAATACTCCATCAAATTTCATTCAAATTAGTCACTGTTTTCTGCCTATAACACCAACTTTTTGTTTCTTTTATAAGACACCTAGATTCAAACCTTCGCCATTTCAATATCTGATGGTGTGGTCTTTTTGAGCTACAGGGTGATGTATAAATGTTTAAGCTACATTCTCTGGCAGAGTTGTGTACCTGATTAGTGGTAGGAATAACACACATGTTAAATCAATTTGGTTAAGTTTTGTGAATGACGACGTCAGTTAACGAATTAGATGGTGCCATAGTGTCCCTAAACAACACCGTAGGGTTGAGCTCTGTGTTTGACTAGTAACATCAAATGTGGGTTATTTCTGGTGAATGTCTAGTAACCACAACAGATAATGTAAACCATGGGTACAGTACAGGTGTTTACTGGTTAATAGACTCCAGGATGTTGGTCACCTCCATTACATGTGTAGAGAATAGTTAATTTGTAGTGAATCTTAAGCATGAAGTATAATTGATTACTTGTCATATTCTTCTCTTGACAATGAAATTACATTTCGAGGGCTGAGAAGCAAATGGGCGGAGTGATGTTTCATCAACTTTATAGGAGAGCCAAAGCAAATGTTTTTGTTTTTTATATTTTCACTATAAAATACCTGTGTTTTTTGTTCAATGACTTTATATTGAGAAATATATACTTTTATAAATGTTAAAGAGCTCATTGAGAGCTTTTAGCTGATAACTCAATTTAGATCAAAATGTCAGTTTACCAAATGTGGTTTGTCAGCTCTTGATTTGTATGCTTGTATGTTTGTGAATATTTGGCATGAACTGTTAGCCATTAAGTTTGACAGTTTGCTATTGGCAATGAAGTTACACCTTTAAGCCCACAGAGGAATTTGATATGGTCTACATTATGTAGATCAGGTACAGGCCTATTCAGGTTATAGTTTCCATGATGTGAGCCATTTGTACAGACGACTTTGTTTGTCTGTGAAATTTAGGCACTAATGAGTAGCCATTACCTTTACTATTCCCTATTGATAATGAATTTACATTTGTAAGCACTCAGTGGAATTTGACTTGGTCTACAGGATGTAAATGAGGTATAGGCCCATCGAGGTTCATAGCACCCTGATTGTGGCCTCCTGTACACAATAGTTTGTCTGTGAATAGGCATTAACTACTAGCCATTACCTTCATATGCTCCTATTGAAAATGGAATTACACCTTGAAGCACGTGCATGGTCTAGTGTACAGTAGGTGAGCTCAGTAACTGTTTGAAAGGTACCCTTTTGAAAGTGAACACATACATAGAGAGCCTTTTGCTAGAAAATGCATAGGGTGTGGACTGTTTGAAATAACCTTTTGAAATTATGTTGACATTATTTGGCGTGCAACACAAAGCGTGTAAAGACTCAAGGCTGATTGGCGACCATTGTTATTTAGTAAAATAAATGACAGCTATTGGAATTAAAGTTTCAGTTTTACATTGAAATAAATTATACAGAGACAAGAGATCCTTGAGATTGTACCGTTTAGGTTGTGTTTTGAAGTTAATATGCTAGTCTTCTTGCGAGAAAATGGAGAAGTTGTAGGCCTAGACGTTGTTGCGAGAATATCAAAGAGTCAATGGCGCATGCGACCAGGGTAAACAGTAGAAGAATGCACTTTTAGCGCTGCACGGACAATTTGCATTTTTGTTGTGAAAGTACATTTGTTGTTTGGCGCTATCTTAGTGCTTGTTTGGAAGTAATTGGTGTGTAGATTAATACAAACTCTTTTTGATGATGTTTTACTTGCATTGACGTTGTGTAGGTTTGATGAAATGGTTGGTGAGTAGATATGCGTGGCACATCAGTTATTGTTGGGAATTGTGATAGGTGTAAGTCGCTGGATTTCAGCTGTTACTGTGTGCTGAGGGTTCAGCATCTTAGACAACGAGCATGTTCTGAACCTTCAGGAGGCACAAACGGGGGTCTTGCACGATGTGTTGTGAGACTGTAGTGGACGTAGGTTATGGCTGGGCAGTGCAAATAGGTAGTTGGCAGAGTTTTGTTGTCATTGGTTTTGGTGTGATGTAAGTTTGTATGTGCCAGTGTCAAATTGTGTTGATGTAAAAATAAAAGGAGAATATTGAGTCAACTCTTAACAAACACACACATAATCACATAGAGCTATGTTTTAATTGTCATTGCTCTATCAATGTGAGGTAGTTTAGTTATTTCTTGTTATGCTATGTGAACGTGAGCAATCGGTAGGCTATAGAAAAATGATAAAGACAGTCGTGCTGTGATTAAAACTTTCAATTGTGCGTAAATTGAACGTAAACCTAGGCCTAAGGTTATGCTTATTTTTCTTGTCGGGAATTGCAACGTGATTTTCATGGTTAGAAAAGTTTGTAGGTGTCGGTGAAAATCAGTTTTAATGTAAAAAAGGGTGAATTTTGACCTTATAAGGTTCAAAATGTTGTTTGAAACAAAACATCCACCACATAAACACATGCTGCAATAGCTATTGTATTGCCGCAATGGAAAGTAGGCTATTGTTTTTATGTGTGGTGCATGAAAGCAAGTCAAAACACTTTCATAACATGGGAAATTCATAAACTGTGTTAGGCATGGATAATAATTACAGATGAGAAAGGGGGCCATTGTGACAATTTTTGGTTTGGGCGTGTTTGGTGGGGCGGGGTTGGCGGGGCGGGGGGACGATTACAGGTGATTTGTCTGAAGTCTTACCAACGTCCGCTTTAGGAGTTAAATAGGTTGCAGAAAAATGCAATTATTACTTTCATGCCAGTTGGTCCTTGGATTACTTGTTTTGAAGATCAGCGGGTGAGTTGCGTGTGCGGCTTTACAAACGGATTTTTGGGAAATACACAGTTTGAGATAGGCCTACTTTTGGATTAAAGCGACTTTGAAGAGCAGCGGTCGAGTTGGGAGTGCACCTCGAAAACGATTGCTATTTTTAACACAGTTCAACATTCTGACCGATTTGGATTCCTGCGTTTGAAGAGCAGTGGTTGCAGAGGGACGGAAATGCCGAGAAGAAAGTCACAGAATATGAGACGCGATGGCTTCATCAAACACAGTAAGAATGTGGGTTTTTCTACATTGGCTTGTGTGTGCAGTCGTCAAGCTCCCTGCGGGGTTAAGCATGGTTCAAAGATGATCGGTCAAACGTTTGAATCTAGCTTTGTAACTCGCTTAGGTTGTGCCGTTGCAGGTGTGGTGAGGAGCCGTTTAGATGCTGTGTGCGCTTGGAAAAGCCACGATATAGACTATATAATTACAGAGAGCAAGAAGTTGATGCCATGTGTAAATGGTCAGCAAACAGTTGAGGAAAAGATAATGGCATTTGATGGGAAACAGACGTTGTTTGAGCGTACTGTGAATGTGCGGTGTGATGGATTGTATTGTGGAACATTTTCCAGATTAGGTGAAGTCGATGCGTTGTATGAGTGTGTACAGGAGAAGCTTTTGTGCAGTGACTCTTGTGTTCTAAATCTCGGAGGCCAGGTGTGTGCGATTGTGCGACATAACGATTACCTGGTGGTGTTGGATTTTAACAATCGTAATGCGCAAGGTTTCATGTGCGAGATGGGTACAAGCGTGGTTGTGTTTAATACCAATTTCCAAGATTTGATGTATCACTTGGAGAAGTTGTCGAGATCATTACAGGCCAGACATTTCACCGTGGTCGGTATACAGGTAGACATTGAACAGCTACAAGTTGGTCAACCTATTAACCCGACGGTAGATGTCAATGTTGAGATGGAAAATGTCGATGTTGTTGATAGCCATTGTGATTTGGCCTTATCGACCAGCAGAGCTTCAGCATGTGTAGATAGGCCTAGTACGGGCTACAGACACGAAGTGGTTGGTGATGTACAGGTGAAGCGCGCAAGAAACTATGCACAGGTTTGTGGAATGTATTCACCAACAAGCAAAGCCTTACCTTGTGTAGATAAACGTACGAATGACAGAGAGGAGGTAGTTGGTGATGTGCTAGTGAATTGCGCAGCAAACTATGCTCGGGTTTGTGGAAAGCCCTCTTTACCGGTAACTACCAAGCCAATTGACGGCGTTGTTGATAATGATGTATGTGTAATTGAAGACGGTGTTGAGTGTGTGAGCGAATCGTCTTCAGATACAAGATATTTCAACCCCATTCCATCACCTTTAGCTTTGGTATTGTGCGGGGAATTAAAGATAAGTTTTACTGGCAATTCTGATGTACAGTATGTCAACAAGACATTTCTTGGTGAGCCGCGTAAAATAACAAAGATGGTTGGCGATGGCAATTGTTTTTTTCGTGGTGTTAGTTACTCCATAAGTGGGTCACAGAATCACCACGCAATTCTGCGGGAGAGTGTATTAAAATATATGCTGGCACATGAAGATCAGTGTATTCTGGATAGAGGGTCACGTTCAGTTGCAGATTACATTACACGTACAGGAATGGCTAACTTAGGCTCATGGGCAACGGAGGTTGAAATGCACATGATGGCTCAGTTTTTGAACGTGGATATATACACATTTAGTAATAAGCAGTGGTTGAAATTCAGATGCCAGAACAGTACAGAGTTGACTCCAGGCATTTACCTGGACCATTTTAGAGGTTGTCACTATGATGTTGTTGATTCTGTTCATGTTGCAAGTAGGGATGGTCTTGACGATGTCCCATCCAGTTTTACGCCTAAATTATCTGTAATCGGCAAAGAGAGTCATGTAGTTTCTGATAATGATCTATCTTTGTCTGAAGATGATGTGGAGTGCATCAGTGAATTGTCTGCAAATTCAATGACTTTCAATGCACGTCCAGGATGTTTACTAGTACCAGTGTCTGAGAAAGGACATATCACGATACATGATGGAAATGTTTTTGATGCTGTTGACAAACACTATGTTGTTAAAACAGACAGACAGAGTGAATGGTTTGAGGCTGAGGTGCCTCAGGATGTTGTTGAGATAAGCAATAACAAGTGTGTTGTGGAATCTAACAGCAGTGTTCAACATATGCAACATGATACTGTAGGGTTACGTTCAGAAAATGAATATGTTGGAAAGGTGCACAGTACTGTAAAGATTGCAAAAAAAGTGGAAGGAGATGAAGAAATAGACATGAATGTTGATGTGATAAAACCATTAAATGATGAAGAGTTTAACCCTATAAGTTCAGTGATTATAGAACGTTTGTGTGAAAGACTTAAGCTTGAGCATAACAAACAGAAGGGTATACCTTCTAGGTTAGTTTCAAGCTCACCTTTAGGCAATCCTTGTGACATTAAGGCCATGACTTCAGATGGCAATGGGTTTTTCAGAGCAATCAGTCATGTTTTGAGTGGTACTCAAGCAAATCATAGAAAAGTGCGCCTTGCTGTTGTCAAATATATGAAAGATCATCCCACGTTATGCCATACATTATTAAAGGGAACGTACAACAGTGTAGTTGAATATATTAATACGTCTAGAATGAATTATGTCAAAACTGAAGTAACCAGACTTGAGATACAACTGATGTGTGATTTATTGCAAGTGCCAATTCATATTTTTAATGGCAAAATGTGGGTTGCATATAGCTGTTTTGGTGGGACAAAAACTGAAGGCGGGATATATCTTAATCATTCAAATATGCAGTATGGTGTGGTAATTTGTATTAAAACTGACAACAGGGAAGGGTGTGTTATGGCTTGCCAGAATGAAGTGAACTTGATTAAGATAGGATGTGTTACACGTGGAATAAAACGTTCTTTTGAAGAAATGTCTTGTGAGGTGTTGATAGATGAAGGTAGCAGTATT
Organism: Sardina pilchardus; assembly: GCF_963854185.1. NCBI lineage: Eukaryota > Metazoa > Chordata > Actinopteri > Clupeiformes > Clupeidae > Sardina > Sardina pilchardus. The sequence goes on along the minus strand of NC_084996.1, from coordinate 14,631,249 downwards.
GATCAAGTATCACAATTGATGTCATCATTAGAAAATAAGCTTATTTCTCCAAAAAAGGTTAAATATCAAAGTAATGAGCAATACAGAAATCGTGTGAAGAGAAATATGCGTAAGAAGTACCATGTTAATTCTGATGCAAGGTTGAAGAAATTAGAGCAAGCTAACCTGAAATATGCATTAAATGAACAATACAGAACATGCAAAAAACAATCGGTTTTAAAGAGATACCAGCACAATGTACAGGTAAGGCGTGTTATTAATGAGTCAACAAGAAAAGCAAATCTTAAGAAATACCATGAAGATACACAATACAGACTTGAGAAAAGGAAATCAAGTATGCATAAATATAAAGAAAATGCACACTTTCGGGCTAGAATGAAAACAGCAAGTAAACAAAAGTATGAAGACAATGCAGAGTTTCAGTCTAGAGTGAAAATGGCAAGTAAGCAAAAATATGAGGAAAATGCACAATTTCGGGCTAGAAAGAAAATGGCAAGTATACAAAAGTATGATGAAAATACACAGTTCCGGGCTAGATTGAAAATGGCAAGTATACAAAAGTATGATGAAAATACACAGTTCCGGGCTAGATTGAAAATGGCAAGTAAACAAAAGTATGAAAGAAATGAGTTGCATAGAAATACTAAGAAAAATGCAAGTATGTTGAAATATGCTTCAAATAAAGAATTGAAGCAGTATTTGTATGTTGAAAATAAGAAGAGAAAAGTCAAACACATGCTAGAGCAGCAAAAATTCAATTCTGTAATGTTACATTTTTTGGATAAAGTGAAAGATGGACCAAGTTATGTGTGTTGTGTGTGTCATCGATTGCTTTTTAAAGATCAGGTGAGGCATTGCAATGAAAAAACATATATCAAGTCTCCATGTGCACAAGATGTTGCTGCAAAATGCATAACCAAAGATTATTTGCACATTTGCAATGCTTCTTGTCGTGTGGATTGTAAATGGAAAAATACACCTAGGTGTGAATTGTGGATATGTCATACTTGTCATTGTAAATTAAACAAAGGCCAAATTCCTGTTGAAAGTGTGCAAAATAACATGGCTCTTTCAAATGTTCCTAGTGAGTTGAGTACTTTAAATTCCTTAGAACAACATTTAGTTGCTTTACATATCCCTTTCATGAAACTGTTGGCATTACCCAAAGGAGGGCAAAATGGTGTGCATGGCCCAGTAACTTGTGTCCCTGCAAACATAGTTGAGACCACAAAAGTTTTGCCAAGAGCTGATGTGGAAAATTCACTTTTACCGGTTAAATTGAAAAGGAAATTAACATATAAAGGACATTACAAATATGAGTTTGTGAATTCAACAAATGTATTAAATGCATTTAAGTTTTTGAAAGAGAACAATAAATATTATTCAGACATTGATTTTAATAATGATTGGGTAAATGTGTTTGCACAACAAACGCATAACGATGTTCAAATAGATCAAGCATCAGACAATGAGGGGACTGAGGACGAGTTACTTCATGATAGACAGCAATATTGTATGTTTATGGATACATGTTTGCAGCCAGTGGACATTGGGCAAGAGGTTTTGGATCATTACTTAGATAGAATTTTGCATCTAGCGCCAGGTGAAGGTAACAGTCCCATTAAAATGTTGATGGACAAAGCTAATGAAGCAAAATGTTTCCCTGCGTTGTTTCCAAATGGATTACATACTTACCATGACAAAAGGCAATCACAAATAACTTTGTCCAGATATTTCAACATGAGAGTTTTAAATGCAGATACCAGGTTTGCTAAAAATGTTGAGTATATTTTTTATGCTCAGTATTTATCTGAGATACAACAAGTAGTATCTAATGTGTCCATAGCATTAAGAAAAGGAAAACAACACAAGAATCCAGCAACTGTTGATTCTAATCTGTTGAAAGATGAGGGAAGTTTACAGTCTCTGCTTCAAAACGATGAGGGTTATAGGTTTTTAAAACCCATTCGTGGTACCCCTGCTTTCTGGCAGGCTGCGCAAAAGGATTTGTTTGCATTGATTCGCCAATTAGGTATTCCAACTTGGTTCTGTTCGTTTTCATCTGCTGATATGCGATGGACAAATTTGTTGTCAACACTTTTGCTACAAGAAGGCAGGCATGAAACTCTTGAGGATTTGCAATGGGCAGACAAGTGTGAGTTATTGCGCCAAAATCCAGTCACTGCAGCTCGAATGTTTGACCACAGATGGCATTGCTTTTTGAAAGGTGTGCTTATGTCACCAGCAAATCCAATTGGTAAAATTGTGGATTACTTTTATAGAGTTGAGTTCCAACAACGTGGATCCCCACATGTTCATTGTCTGTTTTGGATTGAGAATGCCCCTCAGATAGACAAAGAGTCAGATGAGGATGTTGCTGCTTTTATTGACAATTATGTTACATGTGAGTTAGATTCTGAGGATACAAAGTTATATGAAACCGCATCAGCTGTCCAACAGCATAGCAAGAAGCATTCAAAGACTTGTAAAAAGAAAGGCACAACTTGTAGATTTAATTTCCCAAAACCACCTTCTGCACGTACTTTTATCACCCATAAAAAGGATGAAGATATGGACATCAAGACATGCAAATGCCAGCAACCTGATGTATGTCAATGCCTTAGCAATGTTGTTGCAAACAAAAGCTGTCAATGTGACGCATCTATCAATTGTGACTGTCCTATTAATAATTCATGTGAAATGGAGAAAAAAAGAGCCCAAGAGATTTTATCGTCTGTTAAAGATGCTATAGAAAATACTAATAACAACTTCAGCTCAACTGATTCATTATTTGACTCTTTAGGCATAACCCAAGACATATTTGAAACAGCATATGCAGTTCATGGAAACAAAACTCAAGTTGTTTTGAAAAGGCAACCACAACATGTGTGGGTAAATCAGTACAATAAGTCCCTTTTGAAATGCTGGAATGCCAATATGGATATTCAGTATGTTGTGGATGCATACGCTTGTATTGTGTACATAATATCTTACATATCTAAGGCAGAAAGAGAGATGGGGTTGCTCCTAAGTAATGCCCAAAGGGAAGCAAAAAAAGAACGTAACCTTGATGCAAAAAGTGCACTTAAGAAGATAGGCAGTGTGTACTTGCATAATCGTGACATAAGTGCGCAGGAGGCAGTTTATCGATTAACAAATATGCATTTGAAGGAATGTTCACGTAAAGTTATGTTCATTCCCACTGGTGACAATGTTGTCAAAATGAGTCTGCCTCTAGCTGTACTTCAATCACGAGCTGATACTGGACCTGTGTCAACTAATGATATGTGGATGACGAGCATCATAGACAGGTATAAAAGTAGGCCTGATGACAAGCTATTTCAGGATATGCCTTTAGCAACATTTGCATCTGAGTATAGGGTTCTTTGTACGACTGAAAAATGTAGAAACAAAGTGCAGTTAAAAAATGATTTGGGTTATGTTGTCCGTAGAACTCGTTCAAAACCTGCTGTTATACGTTATGCAAGTTTCTCAGAAACCAAAAGTCCAGAACTTTTCCACCAAACCAGTCTACAACTTTTTCTACCATATAGACAAGACATACAATTGAAACCACCAGGATTTAACAGCTTTGAGGAATTTTACAAACTTGGTCATGTGTCTCTTTCTGATGGCATACTAACATCTGTTAAAACTCTGGTAGATCAAATCAGAAGTCAATTTGAAGTGGATATGGAGATATTGCAGTCAGCTGAGCAACAACTAGAACATGCTGTTGTAGAAGATGCGTGGGGTCAACTATGTCCTGAACAAGAAATTGACAGGTTAGAATGTCAATTGGAAAGTAAAAATCAGGAGGACAGAGTAAATGACCCAGTAGATTCCATTCCAGACTTGGAAAATAACTCTTCACCACACTTTCTTTTTGAAAACCAAAAAAAATCCTTAGGTAGGGCTGAGGGTTTAGCATTAATTAGGTCACTGAATACAACACAGCTGTCCATATTTTACAGGATACGTCAATGGTGTTTAGAGAAAGTGCAGGGAAAACAACCGCCACCTTTTCATGTGTTCATCACAGGTGGAGCAGGCACTGGGAAAACTCATTTGATCAAAGCAATTCAGTATGAATGCAATCGTATTCTGTGTCAACAAAACAAAAATCCAGATGATTTGTGTGTTTTACTAACTGCTCCCACAGGTATAGCTGCCTATAATTTAAAAGCCACAACCATTCACAGTGCATTTTGCATAGGGACAGATGTAAAATTGCCATACACTCCCCTTGGTGAGGAAAAACTTAATACACTAAGAGCAACTCTAGGCAGTGTAAAGTTGTTGGTCATTGATGAGGTGTCCATGGTTGACCATAAACTATTAGCTTATGTACACGGTAGACTCAGACAAATAAAACAATCTGGTACTTCGTACCCATTTGGGAATGTTAGCGTGATTGCTGTAGGAGACCTATTTCAGTTAAGTCCAGTTAGAGGTACACCATTACATATGGACACATCAAATGTTAATTTCTGGAATAGCCTTTTTTCTGTTGTTGAACTACATACTGTTGTTCGTCAAAAAAATACACAGTTTGCAGAACTGTTGAATCGTTTGCGCACACGAGTTAAGACAAATGCTGTTCTTCAAGAAGACATTGCACTTTTACAAAGTCGTGAAACAGGCGAGGAAAGTCCAGCTCTGCATATATTCTCTACAAACTCTCAAGTACAGGAATATAACTTGCAACAGTTATGTCAAAATTGTAAGGAATATGTTTCTATTAAAGCTCAAGACTATGTTAAAAACCACAAAACAGGGAAGACAATGTTGAAACAAGGGCAACATAGTTCAGTACGTCAGACAAACTTATTGGATGAGTTATGCATAGGTGAAGGGGCACGTGTTATGTTGATTAAAAACATTGATGTATCAGATGGTTTAGTTAATGGTGTGTGTGGTTCAGTGGTGCATGTAGCTATACAGCCTGGAAGTCAATTCCCTACCTCTGTATATGTTAAATTTGATGATGATGACATAGGTATAAAGAGACGTAAACAATACATTTCAGATAACTCACAATTACAAATGGCTACACCTATTTTCCTCGAAGAAGAACGAGTTGATTACAAAGGTGGATTGCGTCGGCAATTCCCATTGAGACTAGCATGGGCAATAACTGTACATAAAGTCCAAGGTTTAACACTCGCAAAGGCAGTGGTTTCTTTGCACAAAATATTTGCACCTGGACAGGCATATGTAGCTTTGAGTAGAGTCACCTCTCTTGATGGTCTGATCATCAGTGATTTTACTGAAAAAGCTATTTATTGTAATCAGCACATATCCCAACATATTGCAAGCATGCCAAAGTTTTTGTGTGAAAACACCCTTGAAAAACCTATGTCTAACTGCTTTTCCATTTATCTTTTAAATGTACAAAGTTTACAAGCACATTTTCAAGACTTACAAACAATTGTTGCATCATTACATCCTGATTGTGTCGCAGTGACAGAAACATGGCTAGGTGACTCCTGTAGTCCTGAAAGATTTTCCATAACAGAATACTCTTTTCATCACAAACCAAGACGATTGTCATATGCTCATTCTAGTCGTGAATTTCATGCCCTGGCCACACAACAACATGGTGGAGTTGGGATGTATGTGCACTCTGCCAGATTGTATCAGTTTCCTACTTTTCCTGTTTGTAATTTGGAATGTATAGTTCTACAAATGAAAAACCCTGAACTTTTGTTAGTGGTCATCTACAGACCTCCATCATATAATTTGCGTATCTTCCAAAAACATCTCAAACACTTGATGGATGCGTTGACAGTGTTGAGTGATAACATCATTTTGTTGGGAGATTTCAATGTAGATGTAAACAAACCTAATGAGCACATTAAGTTCATGGAAACCAATAATTACACCCAACTGGTTTCAGGATCAACCACAGAAGCTGGTACATTAATAGACCATGTGTATATCAAAAACACATCCACATATAAAATACACACACAAGTGATGCCTTTATATTTTTCAGCTCATGAAGCTATTTTATGTACTGTTACACATTGATAAAGATATTGCATGTCACTACTTTTGACTGGTTTTGTCCCAGCTTATATGTAGACTATGCACAAACTACTAAGGAGTTTGTATTGCATCTTCCCTGTGCCTGTTGCGTGTCCATGACCATGGAAACGTCAGCAGGTACAACAGGTGTCACACCTGTGTGTCATCGGTGTCTCTGTCTCTACACGTTGATATAGGCAAACTTAACTAATAAATCATGATTGTGTGAGTCAACTGCATTCTAGATATTACATACCATTCCAACCAAGCTTTTTTGTGAGGATGGGAACTGGGTCTGCCATAGTCAGTCCCCAGTTTAATCGCAAAAATAACTTTGTATTGCACAGCACAAAAATATACACAATATAGTTTTGCTTAACAATCCATTTTGCTCTGTCAACCATCAGTTGATATGATGTACTGTAGATTATTAGCCTCTATTACATGTTAGTTTAGTTACACCAAGGGTTCGCTTTAACATAAATGCATCATCATGGCCAATGGATACAGCATTATTCTTATTAGAACATTCCGCCACACATATCCTTTACCTTACCCCAAGCCTACATCTAAACACATGTAACACCCACAACACTTCTTACCATCATGATGTTGCATTCATGTTTTGCTTTCCCCAATGGCTAAAAAAGCAAAAGATACTGGTAGTGGTACTTTCACATTTGTGGAATGGGGTTCAACTCCCTGCAGTGTCCTTGCTCAAAGCCACCACATATAAAAACAAGACTAATAGATCTCTATACACATTACCACACGCACATAATATCCCTAACGCCCACTATCAATAACTACTGTATTCCAATGTATTATGTTGATATACTGCAAGACACTGACTTCTTATATGTCTGTGCAAATTAATTGGCTGACCTATAACAGTGTTTTTATCTGTCATCCAATATTTCTAAGTGACCTTGTATCTATGTCTTACCACAAATACACTTTCTATGATTACATGCATCCTTGGCACACACACATTCAATGAGTTAAAGAACTGTCTTGCCTTCTGTCATCCTCAAGTTGATTTATCATCTGTTGGCCTTTTTACCACCACTGCCCTACATGCATACACACCTACAATATATAACCTGATCTTGTCTTTAACTTTTACTTTGCAGCACACTGTCTTTCTTGACTCATTTCCATTCTGTCATCCCAAGTTTGCACACATACACCCCTACAGTATAACCCAAATGAAATCATTACACACACACATCATCTTTTCTTAATAGTTTCTTCTTGACCAACTTGAGATTCTTCTCACCACCTACAAAGCCTTAAACAACCTTGCCCCTTCATACCTGACAGATCTCCTCCATTGCCCCATTCACCCCCAGTGTACCAATACTCTGCTGCCAACACTCTCACCCTCACCACCAGGACCAAATATCACACCATAGGGGACAGAGCTTATACCATCGCCGCCCCTACCCTCTGGAATTGCATCCCCCTGGCTATCCGCAATGCTGACTCACTGCCATCCTTCAAAAAGCACCTCAAAAAAATCACCTCAAAAATCTGTTCAACATCACTTGCAAATGTACATAATGGTACATAATGTGTTTGTTATTTGTTGTGTGGTGTTTTACATTGTAACAGTAATACTCACTAGGTGACCTTTCACAAACTATGTAGGTTGCAATGCTGTGTCTGTGCAGTAGGTGGCACTATAGAATCCCCAAGCCACACCCTAGGCCTGAGCTCCGTCTCTGACTAGCGATATCAATAACAAAGAAGCCCACCAAAATTGGTTCATTTTCATGAATGTACACGTCAACCACAACAGACAACACACTAGGTGGCGCTGAAAAGTTCTTAAGCCACACCCTAAGCCAGAGCTCTATCTTTCAGTAGCGGCAGCAATAACACACAAAACCACCAAATTTGGTTCATTTTCATCAATGTATGTGTCAACCACAACAGACAATGTGCTAGGTGGCGCTATAGAGTTCCTAAGCCACACCCTAGGCCAAAGCTCCGTCTCTGACTAGTAGTAGCTATAACACCCAAGTCCACCAAATTTGGTTCATTTTCATGAATGTTTGTGTCAACCACAACAGATAACATGCTGCTAGGTGGCGCTATAGAGTCCCGAAGCCACACCTTAGGCCAGAGCTCTGTCTCTGACTAGCAGAAGCAATTCCACATTTAGCTGCCAAATTACATCCAATTCATAACCTTTTTTCTGCCTATAACACCAACTTCCTGTTTCTTAATAAAACGCCATAATTCAAACCTTCGCCATTTCAATATACTTCAAAAATTCAAAAATCTGTTCGCAATTCCTCTCGGGCAACCCCTCAAGATCATTTTAGTGCTTATATGACATGATTTCGATAAAATGTCTAGGAGAAGTGTTTCAAAATACATGATGTGCAAAATTCATAAAGATAATCATAACTCAAATTCTTCTAATATTTACTATAGAGTGTAAATGTAAAAGTTGTTTAGATTAATAAAACACACATGCCCACCAAATTTGGTTTATTTTCGTGCATGTATGTGTCAACCACAACAGACAGCTCAATAGGTGGCGCTATAGAGTCCCTGAGCCACACCCTAGGCCAGAGCTCTGTCTCTGAGTAGCGACTGTAATTTCACATGTAGCTGCCAAATTACAAGAGTTTTGGAGCATGCCAAGTTGGTGAAAAAGGGTCGCACGGGCTAAGAGGAAAAGAGAATAATAAGAATAATAAGAATAATCTGAGCAAAAACAATAGGGCCTTGCACCTACGGTGCAGCCGCTGCTACAGCGGCCGCACCTCGGTGCTCGGGCCCTAATAATAATCTGAGCAAAAACAATAGGGCCTTGCACCTACGGTGCAGCCACTTTCAGTGGCCGCACCTCGGTGCTCGGGCCCTAATAATAATAATAATCTGAGCAGAAGCAATAGGGCCTTGCACCTACGGTGCAGCCGCTGCTTCAGCGGCCGCACCTCGGTGCTCGGGCCCTAAATATAGCCGCAAGCGGCGATGGCGGGCCCGAGCACCAGCGGTGCGGAGACCTGTGAGATTTTGGAATCTAACAAAGCAACATGTGCGTGTTGGTGGGCATGTGCATGAGCAACACACATGCCCACCAAATTTGGTCAATTTTCCTGAATGTATGTGTCAGCCACAACAGACAATATGCTAGGTAGCGCTATAGAGTCCCTAAGCCACACCCTAGGCCAGAGCTCTATCTCTGACTATCGATAGCAATAACACTAGAAAGACACAGACAGAGGGGGTAGAGACAAATGGATCAATAGAATAGAATATACACTTTTTTGATCCCGTGAGGGAAATTTATTTCTCTGCATGTAACCCAATTTAACCAAATTAGTGAACACACACAGCACACAGTGAACACACAGTGAGGTGAATCACACACTGACCCAGAGCAGTGAGCTGCCTGCCCAACCAGCGGTGCTGGGGGAGCAGTGAGGGGTTAGGTGCCTTGCTCAAGGGCACTTTAGTGGTGGACTGGTTGGGGATTGTACCGGCAACCTTCCAGTTACAAGCCCCAAGTCCTAACCAGTAGGCCACGGCTGCCCAGAGTGAAGGAGGGAGGGAGGAAAGAGGGAGGGAGGGAGGGTGTGTGTGTGTGTGTGTGTGTGTGTGTGTGTGTGTGTGTGTGTGTGTGTGTGTGTGTGTGTGTGTGTGCGTCTGTGTGTGTGTGTGTGCGTGCGTGCGTGAGAGAGAGAGAGAATGACGGGGGAGGGGTGAGAGAGTGTCTGTGAGTCTGTGTGGAGAAGTAGCAGGGGACGAGAGAGACATGCAGCTGAGAGAGAGAGCACCTACTCCTGCTCAGCTAAATGGATGGAGTATAAGACATATGCAAACACAAATAAACCTAAATACTCACTTACTGTGAACATGGCTAAAGTCAAAATTTCAAAATTGCAGCATAGGTTGATATGATTATAATTATTCGTCAACTCGCTTCAAAATATTTTAGCTAAAACTGTGTCCACCACAATCATTAATGCACTTTTAAAAAACACAAACAACACCAAATTCAAAACTTTGCATATGACTGTCACTACAAACACACTAACTAATACTCCATCAAATTTCATCCAAATTAGTCACTGTTTTCTACCTATAACACCAACTTTCTGTTTCTTTTACAAGACACCTAGATTCAAACCTTCGCCATTTCAATATACTTTTGTATACTTTTTAATATACTATACTCAGAGTAGTGAGCTGCCTGCCCAACCAGCAGCGCTCAGGGAGCAGTCAGGGGTTAGGTGCCTTGCTCAAGGGCACTTCAACTGTGGACTGGTCAGGGATCGAACCGGCAATCCTCCAGCTACAAGCCCCAAGCCCTAACCAGTAGGCCACGGTTGCCCAAAGGGTGTGTGTGTGTGTGTGTGTGTGTGTGTGTGTGTGTGTGTGTGTGTGTGTGTGTGTGTGTGTGTGTGTGTGTGTGTGTGTGTGTGTGTGTGTGTGTGTGTGTGTGTGTGTGTGTGTGTGTCTGTGTCTGTGTCTGTGTCTGTGTCTGTGTCTGTGTCTGTGTCTGTGTCGGTCTCGGTCTCTGTGTCTCTAGAAAGCCGCGCGTGTGTCAATGTGTGTGTGTTAGTTAGGGAGGACCCGAGAAGGGGGGTGACAGAGTGCGTGCGTGTGTCTGTTAGTTGCAACAGAGAGAGAGGCAGAGAAGGACAGAGAGGAGGGGCTGTGTGATTGGGCAAATATGAAATTAAAAATAACTCACTTTCTGTTAACATGGTTAAAATCAAAATTGCAGCATAGCTTGATATGATTATAATCATTCATCAACTCGCTTCAAAATATTTTAGCTAAAACTGTATCCACCACAATCATTAATGCGCTTTTAAAAATCACAAACAACACCAAATTCAAAACTTTGTATATGACTGTCACTACAAACACACTAACTAATACTCCATCAAATTTCATCCAAATTAGTCACTGTTTTCTGCCTATAACACCAACTTTTTGTGTCTTTTATAAGACACCTAGATTCAAGCCTTCGCCATTTCAATATACTTTTGAAATTCAAAAATCTGTTCGCAATTTCTCTTGGGCAACCCCTCAAGATCATTTTACTGCTAAAATGACATGATTTAGACAAACCGTCTAGGAGAAGTGTTTCAAAATACATGATGTGCAAAAATCAGAAAATCTCACATAATTCAAATTCTTTTAATATTTACTATATAGTTTCAATGTAAAAGTTGTTCGGATTAATACAACACACATGGCCACCAAATTTGGTTCATTTTCGTGCATGTTTGTGTCAAACACAACAGAAATCGCTCTAGGTGGCGCTATAGAGTCCCTGAGCCACACCCGTGGCCAGAGCTCTGTCTCTGAGTAGCGACGGTAATTCTACATCTAGCTACCAAATTACAAGAGTTTTGGAGCATGCCAAGTTGGTGAAAAAGGGCCGCACGGGCTAAGAGGAAAAGAGAATAATAAGAATAATAAATATAGCCGCAAGCGGCGATGGCGGGCCCGAGCACCTGCGGTGCGGAGACCTGTGACATTTCGGAATCTAACAAAGCAACTTGTGCGTGTTGGTGGGCATGTGCATGAGCAACACACATGCCCACCAAATTTGGTCAATTTTCTTGAATGTATGTGTCAACCACAACAGACAACACGCTAGGTGGCGCTATAGAGTCCCTAAGCCACACCCTAGGCCAGAGCTCTATCTCTGACTATCGATAGCAACAACGCACAAGCCCACCAAATTTGGTTCATTTTCGTGAATGTGTGTGTCAACCACAACAGAAAATGCACTAGGTGGCGCTATACAGTCCCTAAGCCACACCCTAGGCCAGAGCTCTATCCCTGACTAGCTGTAACAATAACACATATGCCCACCAAATGTGGTTAATTTTCGTGAATGTGTCAACCATAATAGACAATGTGCTAGGTGGCGCTATAGAGTCCCTAAGCCACACCCTAGGCCAGAGCTCTATCCCTGACTAGCAGTAGCAATAACACACATGCTCACCAATCGGGTTCATTTTTGTGAATGTATCAACCACAACAGATAATGCGCTAGGTGGCGTTATAGAGTCCCTAAGCCACACCCTAGGTCAGAGCTCTGTTTCTGACTTGCGGCAGTAATAACACACAAGCTCACCAAATTTGATTCATTTTCGTGAATGTATATGTCAACCACAACAGGTAGCACACTAGGTGGCGCTATAGAGTCCCTAAGCCACACCCTCGGCCAGAGCTCTGTCTCTGAATAGCTATAGCAAAGCACATGCCCACCAAATTTGGTTCATTTTTGTGAATGTACGTGTCAACCACAACAGACAATGCGCTAGGTGGCGCTATAGAGTCCCTAAGCCACACCCGAGGCCAGAACTCTGTCTTTATCTAAAGGCAGCAATAACACACAAGCCCACGAAATTTGGTTCATTTTTGTGAATGTTTGTGTCAACCACAACAATGCTCTAGGTGGCGCTATAGAGTCCCTAAGCCACACCTTTGGCTAGAGCTCTATCTCTGACTAGCAATAGCAATAACACACAAGCCCACCACATTTGATTAATTTTCGTGAATGTATGTGACAACTACAACAGCCTATATGCTAGGTGGCGCTATAGAGTCCCTAAGCCACACCCTTGGCTAGAGCTCTGTCTCTGACTAGCAATAGCAATAACACACAAGCCCACCAAATTTGGTTCATTTTCGTGAATGTCTGTGTCAACCACAACAGATAGCGTGCTGCTAGGTGGCGCTATAGAGTCCCTAAGCCACACCCTTGGCTAGAGCTCTGTCTCTGACTAGCAATAACAATAACACACATGCCCACCAAATTTGGTTCATTTTCGTGAATGTCTGTGTCAACCATAACAGATAACGTGCTGCTAGGTGGCGCTATAGAGTCCCTAAGCCACACCCTAGGCCAAAGCTCCGTCTCTGACTAGTAGTAGCAATAACACACAAGTCCACCAAATTTGGTTCATTTTCGTGAATGTTTGTGTCAACCACAACAGATAACATGCTGCTAGGTGGCGCTATAGAGTCCCAAAGCCACACCTTAGGCCAGAGCTCTGTCCCTGACTGGCAGAAGCAATTCCACATTTAGCTGCCAAATTACATCCAATTCATAACCTTTTTTCTGCCTATAACACCAACTTCCTGTTTCTTAATAAAACGCCATAATTCAAACCTTCGCCATTTCAATATACTTCAAAAATTCAAAAATCTGTTCGCAATTCCTCTCAGGCAACCCCTCAAGATCATTTTAGTGCTCATATGACATGATTTCGATAAACTGTCTAGGAGAAGTGTTTCGAAATACATGATGTGCAAAATTCATAATGATAATCATAACTCAAATTCTTCTAATATTTACTATAGAGTGTAAATGTAAAAGTTGTTTAGATTAATAAAACACACATGCCCACCAAATTTGGTTCATTTTCGTGCATGTATGTGTCAACCACAACAGACAGCTCGGTAGGTGGCGCTATAGAGTCCCTGAGCCACACCCTAGGCCAGAGCTCTGTCTCTGAGTAGCGACTGTAATTTCACATGTAGCTGCCAAATAACAAGAGTTTTGGAGCATGCCAAGTTGGTGAAAAAGGGCCGCACGGGCTAAGAGGAAAAGAGAATAATAAGAAGAATAATCTGAGCAAAAACAATAGGGCCTTGCACCTACGGTGCAGCCGCTGCTACAGCGGCCGCACCTCGGTGCTCGGGCCCTAATAATCTGAGCAAAAACAATAGGGCCTTGCACCTACGGTGCAGCCGCTGCTACAGCGGCCGCACCTCGGTGCTCGGGCCCTAATAATCTGAGCAAAAACAATAGGGCCTTGCACCTACGGTGCAGCCGCTGCTACAGCGGCCGCACCTCGGTGCTCGGGCCCTAATAATCTGAGCAAAAACAATAGGGCCTTGCACCTACGGTGCAGCCACTTTCAGTGGCCGCACCTCGGTGCTCGGGCCCTAATAATCTGAGCAAAAACAATAGGGCCTTGCACCTCCGGTGCAGCCACTTTCAGTGGCCGCACCTCGGTGCTCGGGCCCTAAATATAGCCGCAAGCGGCGATGGCGGGCCCGAGCACCTGCGGTGCGGAGACCTGTGAGATTTCGGAATCTAACAAAGCAACATGTGCGTGTTGGTGGGCATGTGCATGAGCAACACACATGCCCACCAAATTCGGTCAAGTTTCCTGAATGTATGTGTCAACCACAACAGACAACATGTTAGGTAGCGCTATAGAGTCCCTAAGCCACACCCTAGGCCAGAGCTCTATCTCTGACTATCGATAGCAATAACGCACAAGCCCACCAAATTTGGTTCATTTTCGTGAATGTGTGTGTCAACCAGAACACACAATGCGCTAGGTGGCGCTATACAGTCCATAAGACACCCTTGGCCAGATCGTGTCTCTGAATAGCTATAGCAATAACACATATGCTAACCAAATTTGGTTCATTTTCGTGAATGTATGTGTCAATCACAACAGACAATGCACTAGGTGGCGCTATAGAGTCCCTAAGCCACACCCTCAGCCAGAGCTCTGTCTCTGAATAGCGATGGCAATAACACATGTGCCCACCAAATTTGGTTCATTTTCGTGAATGTATGTTTCAACCACAACAGACAACGCACTAGGTGGCGCTATAGAGTCCCTAAGCCACACCCTAGGCCAAAGCTCTGTCTCTGACTAGCGATAGCAATAACACATAAGTCCACCAAATTTGGTTCATTTTCGTGAATGTTTGTGTCAACCACAACAGATAACGTGCTACTAGGTGGCGCTATAGAGTCCCTAAGCCACACCTTAGGCCAGAGCTCTGTCTCTGACTAGTGATAGCAATAAGACATAAGTCCACCAAATTTGGTTCATTTTCATGAATGTTTGTGTCAACCACAACAGATAATGTGCTACTAGGTGGCGCTATAGAGTCCCGAAGCCACACCTTAGGCCAGAGCTCTGTCCCTGACTAGCAGATGCAATTCCATGTGTAGCTGCCAAATTACATACAATTCCTAACCTTTTTTCTGCCTATAACACCAACTTCCTGTTTCATAATAAGACGCCATAATTCAAACCTTCGCCATTTCGATATGCTTCGAAAATTCAAAAATCTGTTCGCAATTCCTCTCGGGCAACCCCTCAAGATCATTTTACTGCTCATATGACATGATTTCGATAAACCGTCTAGGAGAAGTGTTTCAAAATACATGATGTGCAAAAATCATAATCATAATCATAACTCAAATTTGTTTAAGATTCACTATGTAGTGTAAATGTAAAACTTGTTCAGAATAATACAACACACATGTCCACCAAATTTGGTTCATTTCCGTGAATGTATGTGTCAACCACAACAGGCAGCGCGGTAGGTGGCGCTATAGAGTCCCTGAGCCACACCCTAGGCCAGGGCTCTGTCTCTGAGTATCAAATGCAATTCTACATATGCCTGCCAAATTACAAGAGTTTTGGTGCATGCCAAGTTGGTGAAACGGCCAAACGGGCTAAGAGGAAGAGAGAATAATAATAATAATAATAATAATCTGAGCAAAAACAATAGGGCCTTGCACCTACGGTGCAGCCACTTTCAGTGGCCGCACCTCGGTGCTCGGGCCCTAATAATAAGAATAATCTGAGCAAAAACAATAGGGCCTTGCACCTACGGTGCAGCCACTTTCAGTGGCCGCACCTCGGTGCTCGGGCCCTAATAATAATAAGAAATATAGCCGCAAGCGGCGATGACGGGCCCGAGCACCTGCGGTGCGGAGACCTGTGACATTTCGGAATCTAACAAAGCAACATGTGCGTGTTGGTGGGCATGTGCATGAGCAACACACATGCCCACCAAATTTGGTCAATTTTCCTGAATATATGTGTCAGCCACAACAGACAATATGCTAGGTAGCGCTATAGAGTCCCTAAGCCACACCCTAGGCCAGAGCTCTATCTCTGACTATCGATAGCAATAACGCTAGACAGACACAGACAGAGGGGGTAGAGACAAATGGATCAATAGAATAGAATATACACTTTTTTGATCCCGTGAGGGAAATTTATTTCTCTGCATGTAACCCAATTTAACCAAATTAGTGAACACACACAGCACACAGTGAACACACAGTGAGGTGAATCACACACTGACCCAGAGCAGTGAGCTGCCTGCCCAACCAGCGGTGCTGGGGGAGCAGGGAGGGGTTAGGTGCCTTGCTCAAGGGCACTTTAGTGGTGAACTGGTTGGGGATTGAACCGGCAACCTTCCAGTTACAAGCCCCAAGCCCTAACCAGTAGGCCACGGCTGCCCAGAGGGAAGGAGGGAGGGAGGGAGGGAGGGAGGGAGGGAGGGAGGGAGGGAGGGGGTGTGTGTGTGTGTGTGTGTGTGTGTGTGTGTGTGTGTGTGTGTGTGTGTGTGTGTGTGTGTGTGTGTGTGTGTGTGTGTGTGTGTGTGTGTGTGTGTGTGTGTGTGTGTGTGTGTGTGTGTGTGTGCGCGTGCGTGCGTGAGAGAGAGAGAGAATGACGGGGGAGGGGTGAGAGAGTGTCTGTGAGTCTGTGTAGAGAATTAGCAGGGGACGAGAGAGACATGCTGCTGAGAGAGAGAGCACCTACTCCTGCTCAGCTAAATGGATGGAGTATAAGACACATGCAAACACAAATAAACCTTAATACTCACTTACTGTGAACATGGCTAAAGTCAAAATGTCAAAATTGCAGCATAGGTTGATATGATTATAATTATTCGTCAACTCGCTTCAAAATATTTTAGCTAAAACTGTGTCCACCACAATTATCAATGCACTTTTAAAAAACACAAACAACACCAAATTCAAAACTTTGCATATGACTGTCACTACAAACACACTAACTAATACTGCATCAAATTTCATCCAAATTAGTCACTGTTTTCTACCTATAACACCAACTTTCTGTTTCTTTTACAAGACACCTAGATTCAAACCTTCGCCATTTCAATATACTTTTGTATACTTTTTAATATACTATACTCAGAGCAGTGAGCTGCCTGCCCAACCAGCGGCGCTCAGGGAGCAGTCAGGGGTTAGGTGCCTTGCTCAAGGGCACTTCAGCTGTGGACTGGTCAGGGATCGAACCGGCAATCCTCCAGCTACAAGCCCCAAGCCCTAACCAGTAGGCCACGGTTGCCCAATGGGTGTGTGTGTGTGTGTGTGTGTGTGTGTGTGTGTGTGTGTGTGTGTGTGTGTGTGTGTGTGTGTGTGTGTGTGTGTGTGTGTGTGTGTGTGTGTGTGTGTGTGTGTGTGTGTGTGTGTGTGTGTGTGTGTGTGTGTGTGTGTGTGTGTGTGTGTGTGTGTGTGTGTGTGTGTGTGTGTGTGTGTGTGTGCGCGTGCGTGCGTGAGAGAGAGAGAGAATGACGGGGGAGGGGTGAGAGAGTGTCTGTGAGTCTGTGTAGAGAATTAGCAGGGGACGAGAGAGACATGCTGCTGAGAGAGAGAGCACCTACTCCTGCTCAGCTAAATGGATGGAGTATAAGACACATGCAAACACAAATAAACCTTAATACTCACTTACTGTGAACATGGCTAAAGTCAAAATGTCAAAATTGCAGCATAGGTTGATATGATTATAATTATTCGTCAACTCGCTTCAAAATATTTTAGCTAAAACTGTGTCCACCACAATTATCAATGCACTTTTAAAAAACACAAACAACACCAAATTCAAAACTTTGCATATGACTGTCACTACAAACACACTAACTAATACTGCATCAAATTTCATCCAAATTAGTCACTGTTTTCTACCTATAACACCAACTTTCTGTTTCTTTTACAAGACACCTAGATTCAAACCTTCGCCATTTCAATATACTTTTGTATACTTTTTAATATACTATACTCAGAGCAGTGAGCTGCCTGCCCAACCAGCGGCGCTCAGGGAGCAGTCAGGGGTTAGGTGCCTTGCTCAAGGGCACTTCAGCTGTGGACTGGTCAGGGATCGAACCGGCAATCCTCCAGCTACAAGCCCCAAGCCCTAACCAGTAGGCCACGGTTGCCCAATGGGTGTGTGTGTGTGTGTGTGTGTGTGTGTGTGTGTGTGTGTGTGTGTGTGTGTGTGTGTGTGTGTGTGTGTGTGTGTGTGTGTGTGTGTGTGTGTGTGTGTGTGTGTGTGTGTGTGTGTGTGTGTGTGTGTGTGTGTGTGTGTGTGTGTGTGTGTGTGTGTGTGTGTGTGTGCGCGTGCGTGCGTGAGAGAGAGAGAGAATGACGGGGGAGGGGTGAGAGAGTGTCTGTGAGTCTGTGTAGAGAATTAGCAGGGGACGAGAGAGACATGCTGCTGAGAGAGAGAGCACCTACTCCTGCTCAGCTAAATGGATGGAGTATAAGACACATGCAAACACAAATAAACCTTAATACTCACTTACTGTGAACATGGCTAAAGTCAAAATGTCAAAATTGCAGCCTAGGTTGATATGATTATAATTATTCGTCAACTCGCTTCAAAATATTTTAGCTAAAACTGTGTCCACCACAATTATCAATGCACTTTTAAAAAACACAAACAACACCAAATTCAAAACTTTGCATATGACTGTCACTACAAACACACTAACTAATACTGCATCAAATTTCATCCAAATTAGTCACTGTTTTCTACCTATAACACCAACTTTCTGTTTCTTTTACAAGACACCTAGATTCAAACCTTCGCCATTTCAATATACTTTTGTATACTTTTTAATATACTATACTCAGAGCAGTGAGCTGCCTGCCCAACCAGCGGCGCTCAGGGAGCAGTCAGGGGTTAGGTGCCTTGCTCAAGGGCACTTCAGCTGTGGACTGGTCAGGGATCGAACCGGCAATCCTCCAGCTACAAGCCCCAAGCCCTAACCAGTAGGCCACGGTTGCCCAATGGGTGTGGGTGTGTGTGTGTGTGTGTGTGTGTGTGTGTGTGTGTGTGTGTGTGTGTGTGTGTGTGTGTGTGTGTGTGTGTGTGTGTGTGTGTGTGTGTGTGTGTGTGTGTGTGTGTGTGTGTGTGTGTGTGTGTGTGTGTGTGTGTGTGTGTGTGTGTGTGTGTGTGTGTGTGTGTGTGTGTGTGTGTGTGTGTGTGTGTGTGTGTGTGTGTGTGTGTGTGTGTGTGTGTGTGTGTGTGTGTGTGTGTGTGTGTGTGTGTGTGTGTGTGTGTGTGTGTGTGTGTGTGTCTGTCTCTGTCTCTGTGTCTCTAGAAAGCCGCGCGTGTGTCAATGTGTGTGTGTTAGTTAGGGAGGACCCGAGAAGGGGGGTGACAGAGTGTGTGCGTGTGTCTGTTAGTTGCAACAGAGAGAGAGGCAGAGAAGGACAAAGAGGAGGGGCTGTGTGATTGGGCAAATATGAAATTAAAAATAACTCACTTTCTGTTAACATGGTTAAAATCAAAATTGCAGCATAGCTTGATATGATTATAATCATTCATCAACTCGCTTCAAAATATTTTAGCTAAAACTGTATCCACCACAATCATTAATGCGCTTTTAAAAATCACAAACAACACCAAATTCAAAACTTTGTATATGACTGTCACTACAAACACACTAACTAATACTCCATCAAATTTCATCCAAATTAGTCACTGTTTTCTGCCTATAACACCAACTTTTTGTTTCTTTTATAAGACACCTAGATTCAAACCTTCGCCATTTCAATATACTTTTGAAATTCAAAAATCTGTTCGCAATTCCTCTCGGGCAACCCCTCAAGATCATTTTAGTGCTTATATGACATGATTTCGATAAACCGTCTAGGAGAAGTGTTTCAAAATACATGATGTGCAAAATTCATAATGATAATCATAACTCAAATTCTTCTAATATTTACTATAGAGTGTAAATGTAAAAGTTGTTTAGATTAATAAAACACACATGCCCACCAAATTTGGTTTATTTTCGTGCATGTATGTGTCAACCACAACAGACAGCTCGGTAGGTGGCGCTATAGAGTCCCTGAGCCACACCCTAGGCCAGAGCTCTGTCTCTGAGTAGCGACTGTAATTTCACATGTAGCTGCCAAATTACAAGAGTTTTGGAGCATGCCAAGTTGGTGAAAAAGGGCCGCACGGGCTAAGAGGAAAAGAGAATAATAAGAAGAAATATAGCCGCAAGCGGCGATGGCGGGCCCGAGCACCTGCGGTGCGGAGACCTGTGACATTTCGGAATCTAACAAAGCAACTTGTGCGTGTTGGAGGGCATGTGCATGAGCAACACACATGCCCACCAAATTTGGTCAATTTTCTTGAATGTATGTGTCAACCACAACAGACAACACGCTAGGTGGCGCTATAGAGTCCCTAAGCCACACCCTAGGCCAGAGCTCTATCTCTGACTATCAATAGCAATAACGCACAAGCCCACCAAATTTAATTCATTTTTGTGAATGTGTGTGTCAACCACAACAGACAATGCACTAGGTGGCGCTATACAGTCCCTAAGCCACACCCTAGGCCAGAGCTCTATCCCTAACTAGCTGTAACAATAACACACATGCCCACCAAATGTGATTAATTTTCGTGAATGTGTCAACCATAATAGACAATGTGCTAGGTGGCGCTATAGAGTCCCTAAGCCACACCCTAGGCCAGAGCTCTATGCCTGACTAGCAGTAGCAATAACACACATGCCCACCAATCGGGTTCATTTTCGTGAATGTATCAACCACAACAGATAATGCGCTAGGTGGTGCTATAGAGTCCCTAAGCCACACCCTAGGTCAGAGCTCTGTTTCTGACTTGCGGCAGTAATTACACACAAGCTCACCAAATTTGATTCATTTTCGTGAATGTATATGTCAACCACAACAGGTAACACACTAGGTGGCGCTATAGAGTCCCTAAGCCACACCCTAGGCCAGAGCTCTATCTCTGACTTGCGATAGCAATAACACACAAGCCCACCAAATTTGGCTCATTTTTCGTGAATGTATGTGTCAACCACAACAGACAATGTGCTAGGTGGCGCTATAGAGTCCCTATGCCACACCCTAGGCCAAAGCTCTGCCTCTGACAAGCCATAGCAATAACAAACAAGCCCAACAAATTTGGTTCATTTTCGTGAATGTTTGTGTCAACCACAACGGATAACGTGCTACTAGGTGGCGCTGTAGAGTCCCGAAGCCACACCTTAGGCCAGAGCTCTGTCCCTGACTAGCAAAAGCAATTCCACATGTAGCTGCCAAATTACATCCAATTTATAACCTTTTTTCTGCTTATTACACCAACTTCCTGTTTCGTAATAAGTCGCCATAATTCAAACCTTCGCCATTTCAATATACTTTTGAAATTCAAAAATCTGTTCGCAATTTCTCTTGGGCAACCCCTCAAGATCATTTTACTACTGAAATGACATGATTTCGATAAACTGTCTAGGAGAAGTGTTTCAAAATACATGATGTGCAAAAATCATAATCATAATCATAACTCAAATTCTTCTAATATTTACTATAGAGTGTAAATGTAAAAGTTGTTCAGATTAATAGAACACACATGCCCACCAAATCTGGGCCATTTTCGTGAATGCTTGTGTCAACCACAGCAGACAGCGCGATAGGTGGCGCTATAGAGTCCCTGAGCCACACCCTAGGCCAGAGCTCTGTCACTGAGTAGCCACATTAACTCCACATTTAGCTGCCAAAATACAAGAGTTTTGGAGCATGCTAAGTTGGTGAAAAAAGGGCGCACAGGGTAAGACGATGAAAGAATAATAATAATAATAATAATAATAATAATAATCTGAGCAAAAACAATAGGGCCTTGCACCTACGGTGCAGCCACTTTCAGTGGCCGCACCTCGGTGCTCGGGCCCTAATAATCTGAGCAAAAACAATAGGGCCTTGCACCTACGGTGCAGCCGCTGCTACAGCGGCCGCACCTCGGTGCTCGGGCCCTAAAAATAGTCTTGTAAGAGTATTGTAGACTCTCTCTCTCTCTCTCTCTCTCTCTCTCTCTCAAAGAAATGATGACTTGTAGAGAAGGGTTGAAAATCATGCAGGTGGAAGTGGTTTAAGCACAGAGGTTCCGGAACTTGCTGAGGAAAGAAGAAGTGGGATACTACAGACCTTATAGCCGGGATATATCGGATAAAGTGGTTTGTTGGAAGGGTAACTCATCAGCCTCCTAATTCACCAAGGTGGCCAGAAGGGTTTGGACCAGACTCTGAAAAGATGGATAGAGCTTCAGTTAAAAAGCATGTTCAGTAGAGTCAAGTCCACAGGGATACAGCCAGGCAGTCATCACGGGCTTCAATAAATGAAGGGAATTGTGTGTGCTGCTGATCTTGTTGGGGTAGGCCCAGGTGCCTGTTTGGAGAACCCGTACACAAACATAGGTAACAGGAAATAATTTAACTGAAAATAATTATGTGTTTTATAATGAGATGCCAGAATGTCTATAGCCTAATAAAGTTGAATGTATTGAGTTTTCAAATACACAACATCTTCAAACATAGCATGTCGTGTTTTGTTTCTCTGAGTTTGGTTTAGTTTTGTACAGTAGATGCCCTTGGTTGTCATCTCCAAATACAAAGAATGAACCACATATACTCTCCTTAATGTGACAAAAATTAAGCAAGTTCACCCTCCTGCAAAAACAGAACTTTTAGTTCTCACCAGGTGTTCTTTCCCGAAGTGTGTTCCTCCTTGAAGCGTCTCTTCTGTGGTGTGTCCTTCTTTCAGTGGATAGACAATTAGGAGTGTGGAATAAATCTATTAAGAATTCCATTTTTCTCAACGCGCGAGCTGAAGCACACTGCTCATTAAACATTTAGCACGCTGGGTTGAATGCTGTGGTATTTAACCGCATAAATAATGTATATTTAATTAATATCATATATATACGTATATTTGGCCTCATAAATAAAATAAATAAAAAGTTGTGGTATCTGAAAACTCAATTTTAACTGCAGTTGAAATTAAAGTGGAACTACTGCTGGAGTTGTGTTGTCTTGTAGAAGTGCACTTAAAAAGGATGCTTCAGTTAAGGCCTAACCAGTATGGAACTGTATAAGGTCTCAAGGGGAAACTCTATACTCACTACATACTTGAGACAGTGAGTGTGCAAGACAGGCTCCTAGGTGAGGCCTGTGCAACATATTCATTCTAACCCAATATTTACAATCAGCTCTGACATGCACAAGACCCTGGTGAGTAAACACTCTCTGCGGTTTGTAGACACGTCTTCACAGGTTTTTTTTTTATCACATCTCTCTCTCTCTCTCTCTCTCTCTCTCTCTTTCCCTCTCGTTCTCACACTCTCTCCTCTAAATTGGTAAACATTATAATGAAATAAATAAAGAGAGTAAATATCAGCCAGCATCTCTGCTCATTTGGTCTGAGCCAAGCTGACTTCTAATCAGTGCATGCCTTGGCCATCCTCAGCCCTGCAGGCAGGGATAGAAAGTTGGCCTGGGACCGGGGACCGGTGCTGGGTGGTGAATTATGAAAATCACTGATGGGTGAAATATGAACATCAATCTTGTCCAGGGCCTGTCTGCTTTTATAAATTACTTTCGTAAAAGTTCGACTTCATGTTGGGAGACATGGCACTTGGTCCAGTGCTGCTGGCATCCAGCCCCCTGTTTTTATTGATGACGGGAGTCTTTCCTTCGCTTCATTATCCTAAAGACTTGCTTGAGATCATCAACAGTCTAGCGCAGAACAGGAGTGCACAACCAACTAGGAGATGATTTACTTTGTGGCTGTTTAATTTTCATTTTGGCTTGAAAGACTGTCAACATACCTGACCAGACATTCACACACACACACACACACACACACACACACACACACACACACACACACACACACATACTGTACATAGACACACACACACACACACACACACACACACAGACACACACACACACAAACACACACAATGAGAATGACGTGCCAGAACTGATATGGGAGGAGCAGAGTGTATGTTTCACCTCTGGAATAGAGAGTGAGTGCGTAGTCAGGTGAAAACAATGTAAAACCTCACAGAGAGTAGGCTATAGAATACCAAATGTCTAATGATTTCTGATGGCATTCACATCAGCTTTCCCAGAGTCTCATTGATTCAGCACCTCCCGCCGTACACATCAGGTTTTCTTAGCGAGAGAAGGTTATGAATTTTGAAACTTTGAAATGGTCAAACCAACCAGACATCTATACATAAAAGAGTCTGAACGCCTTAAGCTTTCTTGTCTTTGGCTGTGACCGCTCTCTCATGCAGACATGATATGGAGTTAATGGCGGAGTTCAGCCCATCACTTTCAACAGAAAAGGAGACCTCACCCAGCGATATTATCTGCTCTCGTGTGACGCCTGTCATGAGCTGGAGAGGCTGGAGGACGTGTGTGTGTGTGTGTGTGTGTGTGAATGGGGGTGAGAGAGAGAAGAGAGAGACCTCTGCATTCCACAGCTCCTCTGGGACGGAGTGTGTGGATGGATACGTCTCATCTTCCTCGCTCGGCACCGACGGCTTATCTGCTCAACAAGTCAGACAGTCCTCGCTCTGTGATGACGGGTAGTTGCCCCCACTGGGACAATGAACACACACGCTCACACACACACACACACACACGCACGCATGCATGCACGCACACGCACACACACACAGACATGCACATACATCTACAAAGGCAGACACACTCACGATATGTAGGGCACATGTTGATAATTCCACAATTCTACAACCTCTGTATGCACACACACACACACACACACACACACATGCACGCACGCACGCACGCACGCACACACGCACACACGCACGCACGCACGCACACACACACACACACACTCACACACACACACACACACAAAATGAGAATGAAATTGTTTCCCTCTCTGACATCAGAGGCTTAACAGCATCTACAGAGGGGAACTGGCTGCATTGTCGAGTTGTTTAATTCAGTGTCATTAAAATGTTAAGAGGCACTCGACAAAAGATACGCTATCTTCAAGTATCTCATCAAATCCACATTGAATTCCCATTTCTCCAACCCATTTCTCTATATAGAGTCAAGGAGGCTCTCAAGCCCCAGCTACAGCCACTAATATTCTCCCTACATATTATTTATTATACCAGACACTGGAGCTCAGGAAATGACAAGTCAGTCGGCCAACGATAAGGCTAAGAGATACAGTGAGGACGGGGTAATACAAGCCAGTTCATGATCTCTGCACTGTAGGGTGGATAACCCCCCCCCCCCCCCCCCCCCCCACACCCCCAACCCCTCACTCCCCAAAGCCCATGGGCGTAGACAATGTAATATGACAGCCTCTTTCCTCTGGTTCTTTTTTTTTGTTGTTATTACTCCAAGAACACTGCCCACGGACTCTGAAGCCTACTGAGCGCTGAGGCGTGCTAAAGGTCCTGAAGCTGTGTCTTCATGGTGGGGAGGATTGTGATGTTTTCTGGCTTTTGGTCAGTGCGCAAGAAGTGGAGCAATTTACTCTGATGCAGGAATGAGGAAGGATGTTGGGGTTACAGTAAAGGCCCGGCGTCATCGGTAGAGGCGGCGGAGAGAGCCTCCTCACTGATCCAACGCTTTGATGCGGACTGAAGTTTGAGAAAGAGAAACAGTGAGAGAGAGATATAGAAAGAAACAGTGAGAGAGAGAGAGAAAGAGAGAAAGAAAGAGAGAGAGAGAGAAGCCCTACAATAAGAGGCGAGGTAAAGAAAAGAAATAAACAAGGTCCACATAGCTTTGGCCCTCATTATTTCCGACAGCTGTCCGAGGACCACGCTCAGTTAGAAGCCATCACGTAAACCATTTGTCAGACTGGCCAACGGCAGCGCCAACAAGAGATGGAGAGCCGGAGAGAGAGAGCGAGAGAGAGAGAGAGAGAGAGAGAGAGAGAACAAGAGGCTACAAACTACTCAAGTGAACGAGTGGGAGAGAGGAGAGGAGAGGAAGAGGAAGAGAAGCGGAAGAGACAGACACTTGCGCTCCGGCGCCCGCCTCGCTCCTCGAGCAGTCAGCGGTAACCGTAGCGCCGCACCTCCCTCCCCTGTCAACAAATATGACAAATGAGCTCCTTGTCTCCTTCTCCAGTGTTCTACCCCGAGGAAGGGAAGACACCATGAAAGATAACATAAACACACACACATGCACACAAGCGCACACGCGCGCACACACACACACACACACACTCAAAGTCTGCCGGTGGCCACCGGTTCTAAGGGAGGAGGAACGTTCCATCTCTGGCTCTCTGACGGAGCACCGGAGCCAGACTAGCCACTTCTCTCTCTCTCTGCTTGGTATGCACCAGCGGCGACTTGGCCGCCATTCATTTCATTTCATTTCTCTCTGGTTGCCCCCCCCCCCCCTCCCCACACACACACACAGACACACACATACCCACACACTCCTCTCTCTCTCTCTCTCTCTCTCTCTCTCTCTCTCTCTCTAGATGGTCCTCAATCACTCAGACCTGGGCAGAGCTCCAGCGGTGACGTTGGTGGGGTGCACAGGAGCTGAAGGTGTGTGTGTGTGTGTGTGTGTGTGTGAGGGGGTAGATGGGTGGGGGCACTGGTGCGTTGTATTAATGCGATATGCCCCGCCGATGGCCAGGCGCCGTTAATATTATCACCCCACCGCTCCGTCGGGCAGGGAGATTGGAGCCCTCACTCCTCCGTCCGCTCAGCCGTGCTGATCTCTCCATCATCTGCGAAATGAAGCCGGCGCTGATGAAGTTGGACGCGCGGTGGCGGCGGGCGGCGCGGTCACGGACCAGGGGACCGATAGAGCGCTGTGAATACAATGTACCAGGAAATGAGGCAGAAAGCTGATCTCAAAAGCATCGGAGAATCGACGCTTATTTACCGTCAACAGCACGCACGCGTGATGGAAGGTGCCGTGGAGAAGAGGTAGATACTGCAGGGCCCCTTCTCTCTCTCTTTTCTCCAGCCTCATTCCATCGCTAGCTGGATACCTACACACCACCTTCTTTTCCACTCACTCCATTCATGAAAATGTACAACTTGGGTTTCTGTCCATTCATGGATTAAGCCAAGTGCATTTTTTTTTTCTCAATGGAAATCCCCATTGCAGTTTCCTGTTAGTGCAGGACTAGGCTTAATCCATGTAAGGGGAAACTGCCACATGATGTGAGACATTACACACTAGTGGTGTCAACTGTTCACCAGGCGATAAGAAACTTACGCTCAAACTCAACTTTACACACTCCACAGGCTTATAAATCATTTTACAGTAATATACTGTACCTGAGATCTGCCTATCTCTACTGTATATCCGGATTAAATCAAGAATAGCCACAACCCCTTAGCTATATCCCCATAGTCTCCTGCTCCACACACTGACATGAGGTTCGGTCATGTATACAGATCTTTAAATGTTAGACACACTGTCATTATGCTGCTTTTCTGTATAAAGAAGTCTTCTTCCCTCTCG
>NC_084996.1:14586356-14596356 GCF_963854185.1 Sardina pilchardus | reverse complement strand
TCTTCCTCCCAGCTCCCCAACTGTGAAATGGCCCCCCCAACCCTTTCAGCAGTGGCACCTCTAAAATTAGAAGTGGAGGACCTCGCGTGCCTTTGCAATTAACATACGCCCTCCCTGTCGCCTTGCGTTAGCATCGCCATCATTACATAAACATGAGGCCTGCTACGGCGTGCCTTAGCATATAGCAGAGGGCCATGCACATGCCACTCATAGCAGTTCTTTTGGTTCTTTTATAGAAGACATAAGAACAAAAACAGAACTTTTGTGAACCATGTTGTGAGGAGCGGCATGTGGACACCACCTCTTGTGGTGTAACACCTTGTCCTAACCGGACGCGATGCGAGCAAACATTAGCGATAAAATCCATTTAATCACATTGTTTTCAATTGGAGTGTCCTGACTGACGCGACGCGAGCAGCAGGATGCAACGCGACGTTTTTGAGAAGAACTTTTGTCGGACGCCCTGTTACTTTTTTCTTTTTGTCGCTCACATTGCTCTGCTATTTTGAATGAGAAATATGGAAGCCCGTGACGCAACAGAGTGGCATATTTAACGGATTCAGTGTAGACAGACAACATTGACAGTCGCTCGCTTGGATCCGGTTAGGACAAGGTAAGAGAGCGATGGGCAGTGTCACATAGGCCAACCAACGGCCTACAGGTAGTCAAATGCAGCATACAGAGCAGAGTGTGTTCTTGATGGCTAAGTGGACCAGAAGGGGGGCCTGCATAAGGAGAGATAATAGACTTTTTCAATAGAGTTTTTCATCACAAGCACACTGGGTCCCTGGATAGAGCCATCCATGAGTCTCTCTTAAAGCAAGATGCATTAAAGGTCAGGTGCGGAGCTGAGTATAAAGCCCTGTTTTTGAAAAACGTTTGGATTTGTGCTGTATACCGTATATTCTAGGGGTGTAAAAAATAACCGATACATATCGATATTCGTTTTTAACCTGTAAAAGACGACTACATCGATGCATCAAGCCTCGTTTCGAATTTTTCATGTCATGAATCGGTTATTGTTTCGATTTAAAAGAAACAAATCGGTTCACATTCGCAAACGTTTCTGACTTGACCGTCTCTTATGAAATACTCGATTTCCTGGCCTGGTGCGTGGCTGTGTGCATCCTAATTTTGATTTGAGAACAATGACAGCCTCTCATTGGTCAAAGATGGCATAGCCTATCACGTTCTTCTATCCATTCCAACGAAACGTGCCCTCGACGTGCCTGAAGGAATGAGATGCTAGTCTTCCTCAGAAAAGATTTCTGACAACTCCGAACCTATATTCAACGCGCCGGCGAAACTTAAATCCAAAGTTTGGAAGTCGTTTGGCTTTTTCAAAAGAGAAGGTCTCTTTATATGGCTCTGGTTCTATCTCTCCCGTTGTCAAGCGGGCATATCCCAGGATTCTGATTAACTTTAACTTTGAAAGATCGCTACTTTTATAGCCTAGGCTACATGGCATCCAACTAGCTACAATCCACCTCCGTCATATGCTACAATGTTACTATGGTTCTGCACGTCTGTATTTCAGCTTGGATGCAACGTGACAGTTCATTTAAACTTCGCAACGAGTTTGGCGAATTAATATTCAAGTGTGATACGGGAACTACTTCAAAGGTAGCAGGTTATACGAAGTTAATGGCCACCCCATCAGCCAATCAGAGAAGAGAATTCCATTGTTGAGGGAGATAAGCAGAGAATCATTTATTCTTTTACATGAGAAAAGGCCAAGGGCAAAGCACTGCTTTATTTTCTTTTGTAACGACACCTCTTTGGTCTTTAATTTTTTTATGCAACATATACAGAGATATGTGTTTCTTCTGTTTATTTCTTTATGGTGTCCTCAGTGTGTGCCATTACTAAAATATTATATGAAAAACCTCACCTTTTCACAATAAAATGTTTTGTCATGTTCATACATCAAGTTGTTTGTCCTATTGATAACCATTAACTTGATCATGTAAAATGTGCACAATTGTAAAGTGAATGTGCACAATGAAAAATAACTTTCAGAATGCTTTCGATTATTGAACCGCATCGAATTGCATCGAATCGCATCGAATTGAATCGTACCGAATCGTTTGCTATTAACATGTATCTTTTTTTGAATCGTATCGTGACAATGTATCTAGATGCGAATCGTATCGTCTTTCACATGAGAGATTCACACCCCTAGTATATTCAGTTGCAATGCAATACTGTGCATGCCAGGTGTTTAAAAAGTCAATAAAGGAGACTCATGCATTCGAGAGAAACTGTTGCTAGAAAACAGAATTGGTCAGAAAATGCGATAGCCATAAGTAAACATTGTGTGGGGGGAAAACAGCAACATGGTTTATTACTATTATGAACTTACGAGATTTTTTGAAGGAACAAATAGCACCAGTCCCCTACAGTAGGTGTGATACTGTGAGTAAACAACAACAACAACAACAACAACAACAATAACAACAACAGCAACAGACCACACATCAAAACAAGCATGAATGTATGTTGGAGGAGGAATGCAACTGCACAAAAGGTGTTTTTACATACACACATTTCTGAATGTGTGTGTGTGCCTACTGTATAGATTTTGTGTGAAACCGAGGGAGGGGGATGTAAGGATGTACTATGTTGAGTCGAGTTCAAAAGGGTGATGTGGTAGAGATCTGGTAAAAAGCGCTTGCGGGTCTAACATCAAGCAGGTCACATGAAAGGAGACACTCCTTCTGAACTCATTTGAAGTATACAATAAACCAATACAAGCAAACCTAGTCGTGTCTGGTTGGGAGAAGAGCTTGGTGATCAATCAGAGCCAATTCAGTGCAGCAGATTGGGCAGAGAAAATGGTCTGGGATTCGTTGTGACTCCTTTTCACGAGACTGATCTTGATCTTGCCAAACAATGAATGAGAACATTTCCATTTCTTTTGTAATTTGAGAGATAGTCCGTATTCCCTTTGCTCTGCTGTATTACTATCTATCATATGGACTCTGGTTCTGAAAAGAAAGAAAAGAATCCACGACTGTAAAAGGCTGAATTGGCCCAGATGTCATTGTGGGTGTCTGCTGAAAAACACAAAACACTGTGGCTGCCGACACTGATGATACGATCGCTTGCTTTGTCTCTCCAGACTGGTTTTAACAACCAACTCTCTTTCTCTCTCTCTCTCTCTCTCTCTCTCTCTCTCTCTCACTCACTCTCTTCCTCTCTCTTGGAATGGAGAGGAAGAAGAATAGCGCCCTCTCCTAATCGATCAGCCCTGTTCCAGCCTTCTCCGAAAATGAGGCTGCAGGGTGGAACGAGGCGGTGTGTGTGTGTGTGTGTGTGTGTGTGTCTGTGTGTGTATGTGTGTGTGTGTGTGTGTGTGTGTGTGTTGGGGTTAAAACAAGAACGCTAAGCATTATTTCCTCTGCCTCCTCACCCTTCTCATGACGAAGGCAACACAGCAACCCATCCTCATTGATTTAGTTGACTTCTGGGAGGTTTCGTGTGTGTTTGTATGTGAGTGAGTGTGTGTGTGATGGGGGTAAGGGGTGTGTTTGTGTGTGTGGAGGGGGGTCTTAACGAGGCGTTTTTTCTCTTGCTTCTTCTCATTAATGGAATGTGGATTGCATTATGGGTCATATGTTGAACATGAATAATGCATAAGTCATAAGCACTCCGGAGACGGAGAACGACGACAACAGCGAGAGAGGCGCAATAATTCTGAGCGATTGTTTGATGGCGTTTTCTCTCAGACCTGGGCAAAAACCTAGGTGACACGTCGCTGATTGCCACGCCTTGGGAATCCATTACTAGAGAGACAGACTGGGGTTATTTGCCCTGAAGCCAGAGTGTTAGAGAAGGATTCTCACAATCAGTAAACATTGGAGAACCTCTTGCCTTAATGCCATTTGAATGAATCTCTTTTCTGTTCTTGTCAGAAAAGGAGGTATGCGTATAACAAAGAGAGAGACCCTGAGGGCAACATTTAATGAAATCCAAAAAGGCATACTTTTAACATTCAACAGCAAAATGAAAGCAGTCACTTTTTTAATCAAAACTTGGTGACATTTATATTTTCCTGCCATCCAGACACAAAGCAAAATGTGCTGTGCTTCTCAAGACAAGACTGTTCCAGAGAAAGGATAGAGCATTTGTTTTTTTATAAAGGTCCACAGTATTCATCTGATATATGTCTGTGGTGTGCTTTGGCAGTAGCAAAAGGATTTCTGTGGATATATTTTGGCTAGCACTTCTCAAAAATCAATCAACCAAATAAATTGATTTCCATGTATTGTTTTATGAAATATATATACTATATACTATATATATATATATATATATATATATATATATACTGTATGTATATTTCATAAAACAATACATGGAAATCGACGTATGTGTGTGTGTGTGTGTGTGTGTGTGTGTGTGTGTGTGTGTGTGTGTGTGTGTGTTAAATCCTGCAATATCAGTTGTACAGTTGTAACACCCAAAAGGTAAGGATTTTATCTCCAATATTATGGTCTTTATGACATGGTTATTCTATCTAAGTCAGTGTATGGGATTAAGTGACTGACAAGGTTACAAAAGCAATCCTCAGGCTCCAATAGAGATCGCTAAGACATGTGACCAACGTCATCAAAACACAAAGAATTATGGGTGCGTTTGGCCCGCCTGATGCCAGCCCATGTAAACTATAGTGTTCTGGGTCTATGATCTGGCATGATAATAATGAAAACTAAGCGGGGAAAAATTGTGCAAAAAACAGAACATAATCTTGCGCTTCCTTACTGCTGCTATCCATGCCATTTCTCGCCTTTTTGTCACGTCTGAAACATGGCGTGTACTATTATTTTTCCACGCTGGAAAATGATAAAAGATAAGCTTCATGTTACTCTATTGAATTTTATAACACAGCAGGTAAACGGCATTTCAACAACTGCACTTCATTATTCCCGCACGTCAGTAAAACAACTTAAATTTTGGGCCACCTATTCCCAAAATGCGTTGCGTTTTACGTCACGTTCTCAATCTCTATACAATAAATATCACCTGCAGAGCATACCGTCCTCTTAGGCTCCAGAGGAAGCATCTCCCTCTCAGCATGTCACCTGCATCTCGTCTTAAATACCCATGTTTTTTCACGGTCAGAAAGCAGCTTACATGTAACGATACTGAGCTAGGGGGTTAATTTGTTTGTAGAAAGGGATCCAAATGGCCACTGAAGCAGTAACTGGCACAACCAAGGTCACCACAGCTATAGTCAGGTATGCAGAGCTCCACCAGTTGAATCCACACTAGTAACGATTACAAAGGACAAACGGACCTATATCCATTATGCCACACGTCATAGCAGAGATGCACCAGGGAGAAAGACTGAGGTGGGGCGAAACAAAAACCGTTCACGTTTCTCAACTTCACGCAGCTATTCTTTTGGGAAGGTGAGTCACCAGATTCAGATTTCCTAGAGGCCATTAGCGTGTAATGGTATCTTTGCTTCCAAAAAACAGATACTTGAGACAGAAAGGTAAGAAGAAGAAAAACGGTGTACAGGGAGGGGTGGGGGGGTGGGGTTGTGTGTGTCGAATACCAGAAACAGAACAAGGAATAGTGAAATAGTGAGATCCCATTTGTGACGCTCAGCTTTCAGATTGAAAGACCAAGAAGTTTATCCACTGAGAAGTCATTTGTGAAATTTTGTTCTTGGATTGAAAATCCACAAATCCTCATGATTGCGGCGTAGAACTCTCTGAAAGGTTTAGCTTGTTAGACATTTTGGCTCTTAATAACACAACAATATCATCACAAATCTACTGGTGTGGTTACTTGATTTATTCAGATATTATAGCCCAAATAACAAATGCAGACAAAATGTTATGAATAAACATTGTCTTGTGGATTTCATCTCTTCCTCTGTGCTTTAATCAAGTGTAAGTCAGAGCGAGTGGCAGAAATCCACCATCACTGACTGCAGCTTTCTGTGTTTTCTCAGAAGTCAGGACAAGACTGATAAAAAGGCTTCTCTGAGAAAAAGAAGCTGCAATCATGGTACACTCTCAGTCGTCTAAATAATAACGTACATTAAATATAAACAGCCCAATCTCAACAAATTACCCACAACACAAACACACACACACACACACACACACACACACACACACACACACACACACACACACACACACACACACAAATCAGCAGCTCTTTAGACAGCCAGTATGTTTGACCCTGGAGCCCCCTGTTTTCTCAGAAGATTCCAGATGTGGGGGCACTGACGGCTTGTCCTCATGGGAGTCTGAGGGACAGGGAGGAATGGATGGAGGAGGAGGAGGAGGAGGAGGAGTAGGGGGCGGGCGGGGGGGGGGATAAAACACATGGGAAGGGCTGGACATGCATGTGAGGATGGCAGGGCACTGTTTACTCTTCAGGGGTGCCATCACGGCCCTCTACTGCCATCAGATGATTGACAGAGGCAGATGCTCCTGTCATTGCATGTGCTGTACCATGTCCTTTTCAGAGTGTGTGTGTGTGTGTGTGGGGGGGGGGGGCAGATCAGAGATGCTAGACAATAACAGCTACCTTTAGGGACTCACAGAAACACACACACACACACACACACACACACACACACATACACTCAACTATGCATGCACGCACACAAACATGCACTCACATACACGCACATCACCAAATGGCACCACCATTTGCATTATGCTGTGGGAATACTTCTCAAGAGCAGACCCTGGATGGCTTGTAAAGGTAAAAGTAAAATTAATTCAGCAAAATATATGGAAATCCTGGAGGACAATCTGATTCAGTCTGTGAGAGAACTTTGACCTGGGAGAAGATTTACTCTCCAGCAAGACAATGAGCCTATAGCGAAAACTACGCAAAAATGGTTTTACACAGAACACGAGGTGAATGTTCTGGAGTAGCTGAGTCAAAGCTAAGACCTCAATCCTGTAGAAAATCTGTGGCTGGACTTCAAAAGGGCTGTTCACACCCAATCCTCTTCCAACCAGGAAGAGTGTGAGCAATTTTGCAAAGGAAAATGTAATGAGTAAATAAAATAAAATAAAATTGCAGTATCCAGCTGTGCAAGGCTAATTAAGACCAATCCATGCAGACTCCATGCTTTTGCTGCATCTACTGTACTCAAATCAACTTTAGTGCATCTACAGTACTCAATAAGTTTGTTACTTTCTCTGTATCTTCACACAAAACACCCCAATGTACTGACTGACAACACCACTAGCAGCGGTCATAACTATGTAATTACAACATTACTTTCCAGACATTGCTGTAACTACTACATGGCCCCTCTGCGTAGTTTGTTACTTTCTCGCCCTCTGTATCTTCACACAAAACACCCTGACAACACCACATGCTTAGCCTAGAAATCTAGACGCACCTAGCGGCATTTTTTTTTTTTTTTTTGCCAAGCGGGATGGTCTAGCCTCTAGCGTCACACCGTTAAGGCCAATCCTGCGTCTGACACCGGCTCAGTCGGTTCAATCAGAACGCTCTGTGTACCGAGTCCTTGAGCCCGCCTTAGCACGGTGACAACAGAGCTGCGCAACAGCGAGATAGGCAGTCGGTTGCTCTGATTGGTCACAAGTGCTGGCTTATTACGTGCAGAGGCAGTTTGAAAGACAACGGTTCATCCCACCCACAGGCTTCAGCTCTGTGAATAGTCCGCATCCAGACTTTACATTTAATGTATAGTTTGGCTTGCCAGGCTACCACATGCTGCCAAGGGCCAGGAGAAATCCTTTCTTGTATCTTTAAGTTAACTTAGGAAGTCGCCATTACAATTCAAAAAAGTCACCACTAAATAGGCACTAAATTTGGTTGAATTCCCAAAGCAGGAGTTACAGTAAGCAAGAGGTTTACCTAACCTCACAATTGGCTAAAATACCATGTTCACCCAGATCCCCAGATTACCCCCACCACACACACTCACAAGCGAAAACCTACAGACAGAGAAGCACACATACACAAAAGCAAACGCACATTTGCACACACTCATTTACTGTACATACATAAAAGTTGCAGTAGGAGATGGAGTAGGAGATGGAAACAAATTGATCAGAGTGATTTATTTTAGCGGAGAGAATGCAGGACTGAGTGTCAGTCATATTGTGTACCACTTTGCGGTACATCTAGTTTAGTACACAGTTGTCTCCTTTGAGTCCTTTCAAATTTTCACATTTGGACAAAATTGAGTATTTTGGTCAAATTCAGATTGCAGGCCATGTGAATTGACTACATTTTTCCGCCACTTGCTGTAGACAGTGAGATTACCACGTCACTTTTTTTGGTACCTTCACATCCATTGTCATATTCTTTACCGTTTTTTGTCCCTTTTGAAGAAAATGGCCTTGAGCAGCTTGGCAGTTGCGCACATCATTATGCATTGAGGAAGCGACTCCAACTCTGTTCTCAGGATCTCATCAAAGGCCTGTTAATGCAAGGATCACACAGGCATCCAAGGGAACTGAACAAAGATGGCAGGTTATCTGTTTTTACTCTTTCTTTCTTTCTTTCTTTCTTTCTTTCTTTCTCTTTTTTAATTCAAGACTCTGGAGTGACTGAGAGGCTGAGTTGGGTGCTGACAGCCCATGGATAAGCATGAGCGATGGAAGCCGCTATGTCTCAGGACATTCCAGTGGGAGGAGACAGAAAAAAAACAGTCACATAGGCTTATAGTTAAACATTCACATTTGGGGCAGCGAAATCACAGGACGCGTGTAACGTCTCGCCTGAGGAGATGTGAAGAGAGGAGAGAGAGAGAGAGAGCGCAAGACGACAGAGGATTTGGGGACTTCTGTCAATGGCAGACAGGGCAAGGCCGGGAGAAATTCAGCTCATCCCGTGCGTGGAGGCAGTGATCTGGGGGGGGGGATGCACCAGCGCGTCGACTCCCAGTCCCACAGACATGCAGGCAGAGATGAATGGGCTGAGTTAGGCAGCACCGGAGAGAGGAGAGGAGAGTCTGTGGTCTAACAGACGGCAACTAAAGCCTCTCTGTGCACAGTGATGGGAGAGAGAAAAAAGGGAGAAAATCATCAGATGTGTTAAAGACTTTCATCAGCCCACATCCAGCTGTGCAGCTGTATCTACATAATGAACACTGCACAGAAATCATGAAAAACATCCCATAATCAAACCATGGCAAATCAGTTGGGGTGGCAAGCTAATATGACACTTGATGATATGATTAAAGGAATAGTTCAGAATTTTGGACACAGGACCTCATTTCCAACTTAGCCGGGGTGATATAGGTATATACCGCTGAATTGCGTTAGCTCAACACCTGTTTAGCAAAGGCGAACGCTGCAATTTAAGGACGGGAAGAAATGCACTGAAAACTGTATCACTATATCACCCCGGCTTAGTTGGAAATGAGGTCCGATGTCCAAAATTCCGAACTATTCCTTTAATGTTAACCAACTGCAGCACGATTCTCCTTGCAGCTGTGCTTGGGTGACTGTGGATTGACCATTGCGAAGAAAGAACTGAAAAGATATCAAAAATGGTCTTTATAAAGTTATCATTGCTGAGTTTTCAGGGGTGGCCAACTTGTGACCTTGCCAGGGATAGCTACTAAACAACTGTGAAGAATTCTACCGACTTTATATCCAGGTAATTACACATCTATTGGGTGAGTGACAATGAACAGGCTACAAGCCAGCAGCTGGAGAGAAGAAAACCAAAGCTGAATCAGAACATTGTTACAGAAACAGTCCTCCCATATTACAGCTGCACCTCAAACCAGCAGGACTAGCACTCTGTGACTGATACATCATTTATCTTTACCAGGGAATAGCAGTAATGGCTTGTTCGGGTAGGATGAGAGGTTGTGCAAGATTAACTGCTACAATCAGTCAATTCCCAAAGATATCTGGAAACGTTAAAGGGAATGTTTCATAATTCAGCTGGTGTGCCTTTAATGCTCCTCCTCTCCGGTAACTGTCCTGTGGCCCCACTGGGTGCCAGTGTGAGGTGAAAATAAGGTTGAGAGAGG